>NC_091223.1:16163695-16168695 GCF_040958095.1 Procambarus clarkii | reverse complement strand
CAGAGAAGGGGGGATAGATAGCAGGGTGGACAGATAGAAGGGGGGACAGAGAAGGGGTGTGATAGATAGCAGAGGGGGACAGAGAAGGGGGGTGTGATAATAGGAGAGGGGACAGAGAAGGGGGGGGGGATAGATAGCAGAGGGGGACATAGAAGGGGTAGGCATAGATAGCAGGAGGGGACAGAGAAGGATAGGACGGAGCCCCCCACCTGTCACATTCCCGTCCCATAGACACTACCCTCAAATAATCTATTACTACTAATAATAAAGAATATCAATAAAATTAAAATAATATTAATATATAAATGAATATATTAATTTAATATATAAAAAAATTACCAAGTGATTTAACGAAGAATACGACCCGTTCGTCGACAGTCGAAAGACCAATCGAGAAGTCTGAAAATATATAAATTAATCATATAAACTTCAATGGAAACATATTCCACTGACCTGAGCAGCTCTAGGGTGACCGCAGTTCGAGTCTCCAACAACCCAGGTCTGAATGGAACGGAAAATTATGGAAAAAAAAGTATAGTTATAACCTCAATTTAATTCGTGGTAACTGATGTCGATCTCTCTGTCTGTCTGTCTCTCTCTCTCTCTCTCTCTCTCTCTCTGGAACAGAAAGAGGAACAGGTGGTGAGGGAGAGAGAGCAGCATATGGGATATGAGGGGACACAGGAGAGGGGACACAGGGGGGGACACATCAGGGGTGTGATGTTTATACAATGGGTGATAGAGATGTGTTTAACAAGAGAGAGAGAGAGAGACAGACAGACAGACAGACAGACAGACAGACAGACAGACAGACAGACAGACAGACAGACAGACAGACAGAGACAGATAGACAGAGACAGAGACCAACACACAGTATTAACCAACTAGAGTAATATTAATCCTAACTCTAACCGACTGAACATGAACCTCCAATCATTAATATAATCGATTTAGAAACACAACTAATCAAACTAATCACGACTTGTCTTGAACCAATGACCTCGGTCGATTATATGATCATTCAGAGGCCTATAATTACAAATTATACAACGGATTCGAACCCCCGCATCCTTGCAGCTGTATAGCCTGTATCCACATATGTATAGGCTGTATCCACATATGTATAGGCTGTATCCACATATGTATAGCCTGTATCCACATATGTATAGCCTGTATCCACATGTATAGCCTGTATCCACATATGTATAGCCTGTATCCACATATATATAGCCTATATCCACATATGTATAGGCTGTATCCACATATGTATAGTCTGTATCCACATATGTATAGCCTGTATCCACATATGTATAGCCTGAATCTACACATACAGTTGAAGACATTTTCACAGACGAATCATACGCTTGAATCTCCAGGTTTTTCAGCCTAATATACATCCTGATATCTTCGCCCTTTGATATATATACCCTGATATCTTCCCCTTTGATATCTTGCCCTTTGATATCTTCCCCTTTGATATCTTGCCCTTTGATATCTTGCCCTTTGATATCTTGCCCTTTGATATCTTCCCCCTTTGATATCTTCCCCTTTGATATCTTCCCCTTTGATATCTTCCCCGATATCTTCCCTGATATCTTCCCCCTCCTGATATCCACTTATCACTGGCCCACTCATACTCCAAGTATATCAACATGCTTGCAGAAAAATACAACTTGTGTGTATAATACAGCAGTGGGTCTACACGGATAGAATCATACAACCTAATATTGTATTATTTACGCAATCCGTTAAAAATATGACGTATTAGTAACTCCCTGTACCGCCGTGTTAATGACGTTCTGTATATGCATCAGCCTCGTTAGGTTAGGGGGGTTGGTTGGGTTCGTTCCCGTCTGGTTAGGCTGTATTGCAACACTGTGCAATGAAACGCCAGTTTGATCCCAATGTATAACTCCAAAATTATCCCATATATATCAACCTGTCCTCCCAATACGCATTTTTTTGACGTATTTTCTACCTAAGGGCCCAAAAAAATAATGGTCGTATTAGAAAAAGGCGAAATTGACACACACATACTGCTCCGTTTTCTGTTTTAGGTCCTCTGGTTGGTTAGGATTAAGGGGGGAGGATGGGCATTTTAGTACGCCATTTTCATGACGTTTGGGAATCTTTAGGAGGATAAACTGAATATATAATATCCATTCATTCATTTATTATGCACCTCATACCTATCCGGTGTATGGAAGGTAAGGTTTTTGATGAAAAATTCAATTTTTTTTTTTTTTTTGTATTTTGACTTCAATAGAGGTCGCTGGGTGTGTCGCTATTCTCAGCCCCCGGGGGGGAGGGGGGATACAGGGCGTTACAGTGGCCGGCGTTGCGTTACAAAGTGACCCGTTCGTGGGAAACAGGATTTGCGTTGATAATGGGACATTTTATCCCACGGCGACTTATCGGCGTGTGATGGCGCCCCTGTGTCTGCTTGGCTCCTTATCTTTCTCTGGTGGGCACGCACACGCACGCACGCACGCACACGCACATACACGCGCACGCACAGTAGTTTCAAAGCGTTGTACGACAATTTTTGGCAATCCAAAAATATGCAGTCTGCCCACCCTTCTCTTTCTTGCCTGATTTGTGTTGCCTGGTCGTAGAATTCAACCAATCCTGTGAGGCAGGACCTGCCATCCCTGAACCCATGTTGATGCTGTGTTACAAAGTTCCTTCGCTCCAGATGTTCCACTAGCTTTCTTCGCACAATCTTCTCCATCAGCTAGCATGGTGTGCAGGTTAGGGACACTGGCCTGTAGTTCAGTGCCTCCTGTCTATCCCCCTTCATACGGTAAGGGTTCGTCTGTGTGTGAGTGTGTATTCACCTAGTTGTATTCACCTAGTTGTATTCACCTAGTTGTATTCACCTAGTTGTTCTTACGGGGGTTGAGCTCTGCTCTTTCGGCCCGCCTCTCAACTGTCAATCAACTGTAACTAACTACTAACTAATTCCACCCCCCCCCCCCACACACACAGGAAGCAGCTCCTTACAGCTGTCTAACTCCCAGGTACCTATTTACTGCTAGGTGAACAGAAGCATCAGGCACAATATCTTCCCTCTCCCTTCTGCTCATCTCCCTGTACACACCCTCCCACGCCCTCCCACACCCTCCCACACCCTCCCACACCCTCTCACACTCTCCCACAGCCCCCTCACACCCTCCCACACCCTCCCACACTCACCCACACCCTCCCACAGCCTCTCACACCCTCTCACACCCTCCCCACATCCTCCCACACCCTCCCACACCCTCCCACAGCCTCTCACACCCTCCCACACCCTCCCACACCCTCCCACATCACCATGGGAGTCTGCACAGTCTTCCTGGATGCCATCTTTATCCCAGCGCCTCATCCGGTCTCCCACGTGGGCTTTAAAAACCTTTACCGTGGGAACATCCACAGTTTCCGTTCATCCAACGGTCCACCTGGACTAGAAAACGGTCCACCTGGACCAGATAACGGTCCACCTGGACCAGATAACGGATTGTTATATTTGAACCTCTTCATGTGTTCCTCTGGTATTCGTTTAGTGGATATTAACTGGAGATTAGATTAGATTTAGGAAAGACCTGGGTAAATACTGGTTTCCTAAGAGGGTTGTCGATTTGTGGAATTTATGGAATTCGATTTATGGTATTCTTTCACCCTGATGCCTCCTGTTCACCTAGCAGTAAATAGGTACCGGGGAGTTAGACAGCTGCTACGGGCTGCTTCTTGGTGGGGTGGGGGGGGGGGGTTGTAAATAAAAATGAGTCCCGATCGAGAACCGGGCCCCGGGGAAGCCCCGAAATCATCTCAAGATAACCTCAAGATAACAAGATAACCCGCCTGTGTCAACAGACAGGATAACTGGAAAGTGATTACGAGAAGGGAAGGAATGCCTCACGAAGGCAGCTTTTTATTATTATTATTATTATTATTATTATTTTCTACCACAGACGTGGCCAGACATTTACAATGCTAACCAGCATATATACATTTTCTTCTGTCCTCCATGGACAGGGTTAGAGATGTGTTAAACATATAGTTTATATATGATATAAACATATTGAACAATCAACCACAGAAGGTGATTCGGTGCTTTTAAAATGCTAAGCCAACCAGGCAGTGACAGAGGCTGGAGTTAAGACAGTAAAGTGTCTTACTGTCCCAAAACTGACAGAAAGAACATTGCGTAAGCAAGGATACGAACCTGGGGCCAGATTCACGAAGCAGTTACGCAAGCACTTACGAACCTGTACAACTTTTCTCCATCATTGGCGGCTTTGTTTACAATTATTAAACAGTTAATGAGCTCGGAAGCACCAGGAGGCTGTTTATAACAATAACAACAGTTGATTGGCAAGTTTTCATGCTTGTAAACTGTTTAATAAATGTAACCAAAGCCGTCAAAGATTGAGGAAAGATGTACACGTTCGTAAGTGCTTGCGTAACTGCTTCGTGAATCTAGCCCCAGGTTCGTAAGTACTTGCGTAACTGCTTCGTGAATCTGGCCTCTGGAGCGCTTCTATCACACGATATTTGATATACATGGCAGGCAATACTGACAAAATTGATGATATAACATGATTTTTTTTAAATAAATTTGTCCTGACATGATTTGTGGCTTCCCCAAATCCTCGTATAAATTATATCCAACAGTTTAGAAGCAATTTGTGTCTTTTAATGGGATATTCTGCTAATTGCTTCCTGACGTCAAGCTTTGCGCATGTTTCTGTGACTGCAATAACATCCTTTTATTTCTTTTGACGCAAATATATATACTAGATTCATCCGTTTTAGCTACAATACTTCTTTTTGTTTTTAGTATAAGTTTAGGACTCGTTTGATTATTCTCGAGACACAAGAAAAGTTTAATACTGAAATAGGCTCTGAACCCTGACAGAAAATAGGCTCTTGCACTGATCCTGTCAACACTCCCTCCTATGTATATATATATATATATAGGAGGGGGGGGGAATTTTCCCCCTCCCCCCCCCCCTTGC
>NC_091223.1:16136100-16163195 GCF_040958095.1 Procambarus clarkii | reverse complement strand
GGATGCTGCGAAGATGCTAAGCTGTTTCTCGTGCAAGATTCACACCTGACGATCAAGAGATAAGCAACATCATCCCATCAACTTCAATCAAGTCTTCAGCAACACTGCTAAGACGAACTAATTAAGATTTTAATTAAAAAATGTAATTAAGACGTTAATCTAATTAAGACCCTCTCACCTGCAGTCCAAGATTCACCTGGTCGCCAGGTGAACCTAATCACCCTAATTATAGGATGCTGCAGAAATGATAAGATGCTTCTCCCTCATCCAGCCCAATCAGGGCTTCCCTGCCAATCAGGAGATGAACCAATCATTCTACCATCGCCATTAATTACTGAACCACCGCATAATCTCGAAGCATCAAACTTGAAACAATCCGAACGAGCGTTTAACTACTCAATTCTAATCATTACCAGCCCCACTACCAATCTCGAATCACCACTCAGATTCCCACAGTGGGAGAACTGGCCAATTCATCACAGGTAAACCCCGTATATATACAACAATTAACAGTTCATCTTTGAACTGTTTCATATGAACAAAACACAGGATGAACTAATCAACAGGTAAAGGCAAAAAAAAACTCTAATTCCAGGTAATTATTAGAGAGTGGATCAATTATCTTGAGATGAGACAGATGCGGACTACTGATGCTGTGTAGTGATGCTCAGTGATGATAATGATGAGTATTCATGCCGTATAATGATGCATAATATGTATAATGTATAATGATGTAGCCGGTCGGCCGAGCGAGGGAGCCGGTCGGCCGGCCGGACAGCACGCTGGACTTGTGATCCTGTGGCCCTGGGTTCGATCCCAGGCGCCGGCGAGAAACAATGGGCAGAGTTTCTTTCACCCTACGCCCCTGTTACCTAGCAGTAAAATAGGTACCTGAGTGTTAGTCAGCTGTCACGGGCTGCTTCCTGGGGGGGGAGGCCTGGGCGAGGACCGGGCCTCGGGGACACTAAAGCCCCGAAATCATCTCAAGATAACCTCAAGAAGATGTATAATAATTCTTTATTGCATTTAATATCTCTCTACTTCCTAAAAATTCCATTTTAAGTTAAAATACACAAATGAACAAAGAAATGTAATATTTATTTAATTTTTTAACGTGAGTGTGCCAGAAAAGTAATAATTTTTTTTCAATTATTTATTGTTAATTATTTAATTATTTTGCCTGTATCGCATGCCATAAAAAAAAAGGAGTCGCTTGCGTGCCAGTTTGACACGCGTGCCAGAGATTTCCTGTCCCTTGCCTTGGTGAAGAGAAAGGAGGATCAAGAAAGTTTAAGAGGAATGGAAACGCTATATAGATATAAATATATGCCTTAGGGTCTATATAACTTCCTTAAACACCCCAAGATATCAACACCCTCCCCCCCCCCCCCCCTTGTTACGTCACTGCAAGGCGGTATGACGTCACAGCCCTAATGGCCGTCTCAAACGACAACATTACCTCAAGGAAGACGATTGTTATCTGGCTCGAACAATAAGATTGTGGGTGTTTTATTGTTCTGTACCTGCTCTTTATGGTCGATTGTTTGACTCTGGGCAGTAGAGAGGTCACAGGGGTGAATTATTGACGGTGTATTTGGGTGGTGATCTACCAGGCTGTTGTGGGAAGCCACAGTCCCATGTATGCATGATCGCTCGCAGGATGGGTGATGCTGCCTAATATTGTCACTATGGCGGTGTGTCCACTCACAGGATGAGTGACGCTGCCCAATACTGTCACTATGGCGGTGTGTCCACTCACAGGATGAGTGACGCTGCCCAATACTGTCACTATGGCGGTGTGTCCACTCACAGGATGAGTGACGCTGCCCAATACTGTCACTATGGCGGTGTGTTCACTCACAGGATGAGTGACGCTGCCCAATACTGTCACTATGGCGGTGTGTCCACTCACAGGATGAGTGGCGCTGCCCAATACTGTCACTATGGCGGTGTGTCCACTCACAAAATGAGTGACGCTGCCCAATACTGTCACTATGGCGGTGTGTCCACTCACAAAATGAGTGGCGCTGCCCAATACTGTCACTATGGCGGTGTGTCCACTCACAGGATGAGTGACGCTGCCCAATACTGTCAGTATGGCGGTGTGTCCACTCACAGGATGAGTGGCGCTGCCCAATACTGTCACTATGGCGGTGTGTTCACTCACAGGATGAGTGGCGCTGCCCAATACTGTCACTATGGCGGTGTGTCCACTCACAGGATGAGTGACGCTGCCCAGTACTGTCACTATGGCGGTGTGTTCACTCACAGGATGAGTGACGCTGCCCAATACTGTCACTATGGCGGTGTGTCCACTCACAGGATGAGTGACGCTGCCCAATACTGTCACTGTGGCGGTGTGTCCACTCACAGGATGAGTGCCGCTGCCCAATACTGTCACTATGGCGGTGTGTTCACTCACAGGATGAGTGGCGCTGCCCAATACTGTCACTATGGCGGTGTGTCCACTCACAGGATGAGTGGCGCTGCCCAATACTGTCACTATGGCGGTGTGTCCACTCACAGGATGAGTGACGCTCCCCAATACTGTCACTATGGCGGAGTGTCCACTCACAGGATGAGTGGCGCTGCCCAATACTGTCACTATGGCGGTGTGTCCACTCACAGGATGAGTGGCGCTGCCCAATACTGTCACTATGGCGGTGTGTCCACTCACAGGATGAGTGGCGCTGCCCAATACTGTCACTATGGCGGTGTGTCCACTCACAAGATGAGTGGCGCTGCCCAATACTGTCACTATGGCGGTGTGTCCACTCACAGGATGAGTGGCGCTGCCCAATACCGTCACTATGGCGGTGTGTCCACTCACAAGATGAGTGGCGCTGCCCAATACTGTCACTATGACGGTGTGTCCACTCACAAGATGAGTGGCGCTGCCCAATACTGTCACTATGGCGGTGTGTCCACTCACAAGATGAGTGACGCTGCCCAATACTGTCACTATGACGGTGTGTCCACTCACAAGATGAGTGGCGCTGCCCAATACTGTCACTATGGCGGTGTGTCCACTCACAGGATGAGTGACGCTCCCCAATACTGTCACTATGGCGGAGTGTCCACTCACAGGATGAGTGGCGCTGCCCAATACTGTCACTATGGCGGTGTGTCCACTCACAGGATGAGTGCCGCTGCCCAATACTGTCACTATGGCGGTGTGTCCACTCACAGGATGAGTGCCGCTGCCCAATACTGTCACTATGGCGGTGTGTCCACTCACAGGATGAGTGACGCTGCCCAATACTGTCACTATGGCGGTGTGTCCACTCACAGGATGAGTGCCGCTGCCCAATACTGTCACTATGGCGGTGTGTCCACTCACAGGATGAGTGGTGCTGCCCAATACTGTCACTATGGCGGTGTGTCCACTCACAGGATGAGTGGCGCTGCCCAATACTGTCACTATGGCGGTGTGTCCACTCACAGGATGAGTGGTGCTGCCCAATACTGTCACTATGGCGGTGTGTCCACTCACAGGATGAGTGACGCTGCCCAATACTGTCACTATGGCGGTGTGTCCACTCACAGGATGAGTGACGCTGCCCAATACTGTCACTATGGCGGTGTGTCCACTCACAGGATGAGTGACGCTGCCCAATACTGTCACTATGGCGGTGTGTCCACTCACAGGATGAGTGGCGCTGCCCAATACTGTCACTATGGCGGTGTGTCCACTCACAGGATGAGTGGCGCTGCCCAATACTGTCACTATGGCGGTGTGTCCACTCACAGGATGAGTGACGCTGCCCAATACTGTCACTATGGCGGTGTGTCCACTCACAGGATGAGTGACGCTGCCCAATACTGTCACTATGGCGGTGTGTCCACTCACAGGATGAGTGACGCTGCCCAATACTGTCACTATGGCGGTGTGTCCACTCACAGGATGAGTGGCGCTGCCCAATACTGTCACTATGGCGGTGTGTCCACTCACAGGTTGAGTGGCGCTGCCCAATACTGTCACTATGGCGGTGTGTCCACTCACAGGATGAGTGACGCTACCCAATACTGTCACTATGGCGGTGTGTCCACTCACAGGATGAGTGACGCTGCCCAATACTGTCACTATGGCGGTGTGTCCACTCACAGGATGAGTGGCGCTGCCCAATACTGTCACTATGGCGGTGTGTCCACTCACAGGATGAGTGACGCTGCCCAATACTGTCACTATGGCGGTGTGTCCACTCACAGGATGAGTGACGCTGCCCATTACCGTCACTGTGGCGATATATTCACTATGTATAATAACACATATACAATTATCCATGTATTATACATACATTTATTCATCTCTCTCCCATTTTTGTTTTAAACAAATGGACAAAATACCCAAAACAAATATTTGCAAAGCAAAAACAATGAACAAAAACAGGCGTTTCACTCCTTGAAACACTGACGCATAAGCAGTGTTTCTTGAGAGGTTGGAGCCCCAAGTTTATTTGTTGACGGAGGAGAAGGGTTAAGGGCCTAGTTTGACAGTGTGAAGGTTGTTTGTTGGGTTGTTTATTGAGGGAAGAGTAGTTGAGAGGGGGGGGGGGGTTCCCCTGTCTCCCCTCTTTCTCTCTCTCTGTCTCTCTCTCTGTCTGTCTTTCTCCTTCCTCTCTCTCTCTCTCTCTCTCTCTCTCTCTCTCTCTCTCTCTCTCTCTCTCTCTCTCTCTCTCTCTCTCTCTCTCTCTACCCCCTTCTCTCTCTCTCTCTCTCTCTCCTTCTCGCTCTACCCCTCTGTCTCTCTCACTCTCTCTCTCTCTCTCTCTCTCTCTCTCTCTCTCTCTCTCTCTCCCTCTGTCTCTCTCTCTCTCCTTCTCTCTCTCTCTCCTTCTCTCTCTACCCCCTTCCCTCTCTCTCTCTCTCCTTCTCTCTCTACCCCCTTCCCTCTCTCTCTCTCTCTCTCTCTCTGCTTCCCCTAGCCCACCTAGCCACGGGAAGGCCATAGTCGTGAGAGCGAGGCGTGACGCTGCCACAGCCCAGAGTGGTCGTGACTCTACGTACGAAAAACTATGAGAAAACACACAAAAAATCATTACAGATGCCAGAAGACAATGTTAAAAAAAGTATATATGATAGAGCCCAACAGATGAAGAATTCACTTACCTTGTTCTCGTAGGAAGAAGCGGCTTCTGGGACTCGAACCCAGGTACGGAAAGTATGTATGTATCAATGTCTTAGATTCTCCACAATCTTGGGTTCAGTACTAGACACAATCTTAGCCCTAACTAGCGTGTTAATGGCTTGACTTGCGGGTGGTAAACACCCTCTCCTCAGGCCGGGAGCCAGATTCACGAAAGCACTTACGCATGTACTTACGAACGTGTACATCTTTCCTCAATCTTTGACGGCTTTGGTTACATTTATTAAACAATTTATAAGCATGAAAACTTGCCAATCAACTGTTGTTATTGTTATAAACAGCCTCCTGGTGCTTCGGAGCTCATTAACTGTTTAATAATTGGAAACAAAGCTGCCAAAGATTGAGAAAAGGTGAACAGGTTCGTAAGTGTTTGCGTAACTTCTTCGTGAATCTGGCCCCTGTCTTGTCAGGTGGATTGGCCGCCTATGACAAGCCTATTCCTCAGGGTCGTCATACTGTGTAGTCTAAATAGGCTTTGTTCTCGTGTGTATATAAATTAATATTATTATACTGTTAAATGTAATGCATAGTTAGGGGGTAGGTTAGGTTCTGTTGGCGATTATTTGTGTTCAACCCGTCCTCGACTCAAGTCCATTCCATCCAGCGGTCGACCCCACAGACGCATTCATAAATTTTAACATGCTGGTCATTCAAAACAGGAATTTTCTCAAGTATAAATTAATATTATAATATATTAGCATATTGTGTATATATAGGTATAGGATAGGTTAGGTTAGGTGTTTAGGTTCTGTTGGCGATTATTTGTATTTGTAGTACGTGGGTGAAGCATTTACAGCGTTGTGGTTCGAACAAAATTCGTCAGTGAAGCACTTGTTCCGGATATGTTCGAACGTCAGCAGTTGTGAGTCGTGTGTAAACCGTTTTTCATTCATAAACATCTGGGGGTTTGGCGGGTGGATGGAATCACTTTTGGATCTTTGTTTGGAGGACGGGCTGTTGTGTTTGTAGTACGTGAGTGTGAAGCATTTACAGCGTTGTGGTTCGAACACCAGTCGTTAACGAAGCAGTTGTTCCGGAAGTGTTCGGATGTTATCAGTTTTGAGTCGTGTGTAAACTGTTTTTCATTCATAAACAGCTGGGGGGGGGGGGTTAGCGGGTGGATGGAATGGACTTTGGGGGTCTTTGTTTAGAGGATGGGGGCTGATTTCAGCACAGTCTAGCCATCAAAACATCGCTTCACTCATTTTCTATGTTCGAACCTCGTCTCTGAATGCTTCACCCACGTCCGCCACATTTAAATAAATCAGTTCGTCCTCACATACAAAGATACAAGCTCGTTAATCCAGCCGCCAAACCCTTCCTGTTTATGAGTGAAAAACGGTTTATACACACGACTCACAACTGATGACGTCCGAACACTTCCGGAACAAGTGCTTCACTCACGTCCTCTGTTCGATCCACAATTCTATAAATGCTTCAACTACGTACTTCAAAATACAAATAATCGCCAACAGAACCTAAACCCCTAACCTAACCTACCCCCCTAACAACACATAGAACTTGTAAGTATAATAATATTAATTTATATGTGAGAAAATGTCGATTTTGAATACACATTGGCATCAAAATTTCTTTGGAAAGGGACTTTGCGGTCGGCCGCATAGCTTAGCCACACATATATACCCTGAAGATGGGCTGACATAAAACATACCCCACATTGTCAGGCTATGCACGTCCATCCAGCGGCCGACCCCAACCATTTGTCAAGTTTAGTATTTTCTAAAGTACAAAGTGATGTCATTCAACATTAATAACTAACCTTCAGGTGAACACTACCTGGAATTGATGGACCTTCAGGTAGGATAGTATTAGGAATTGATTGAGAAATGAATTAAGATGAAACAGCTCCTGAAGAACCACACAGGTGAGACTGTCTAGGTAAGACATTCGTCTTATATCTATGACATGTCTCCCTGTCTCCAGAGACAGGGAGACAGGAGATGAGGAATAGCTGACTGACAAAGGGAAGTTCCCGAGACAGTAACTGGTATGACTGACAGGTTAGTGCCCAACATGGAAGCAGCAGACTTGATACACTATACAGTCCTTCGTGGATGAGATCCATACTCCGTGCAGGATCTTGTGCATGCAGAAAGCTTGGGTCCGGTTACCGCACCTGAATATTAACCGAAGATCAAAGGAGTACCCATATGTGAATGCTCCGGCCAGATTACGGGCTCGCCATAGCCCGTGCTACTTGCCACCAACATCCTGAAAATGTTGAGGATGTTCCTTAATGTTGCGGTAGATGTTTTTCACCCTCAGGTTATCTTGAGGTTATCTTCAGATGATTTCGGGGCTTTAGTGTCCCCGCGGCCCGGTCCTCGACCAGGCCTCCACCCCCAGGAAGCAGCCCGTGACAGCTGACTAACACCCAGGTACCTATTTTACTGCTAGGTAACAGGGGCATAGGGTGAAAAAAAACTCTGCCTCATTGTTTCTCGCCGGCGCCTGGGATCGAACCCAGGACCACAAGTCCAGCGTGCTGTCCGCTCGGCCGACCGGCTCCAAGCACATATATATCCTGCCTCGCCCATCATATTATGCATTTTGCCATGGTAACAGTTTCCTTGAACATTACTGGGCCATCGTTAGGCCTATACTCATCCTCAGCCAGCATGAATTAAAGCAACCCAGTAAACATTTGCTTCAAGAAATCTAACTTTGCTTAATGAAAATGATATTAAACTGTGTCTGTAATCTAAATATATAGGGGGTGGGGGCCTCGTAGCCTGGTGGATAGCGTGCAGGACTCGTAATTCTGTGGCGCGGGTTCGATTCCCGCACGAGGCAGAAACAAATGGGCAAAGTTTCTTTCACCCTGAATGCCCCTGTTACCTAGTAGTAAATAGGTACCTGGGAGTTAGTCAGCTGTCACGGGCTGCTTCCTGGGGGTGGAGGCCTGGTCGAGGACCGGGCCGCGGGGACACTAAAGCCCCCGAAATCATCTCAAGATAACCTCAAGATATGTAACTTTGGTCCAAGACAATGCCTCTTGAGCTAACTATGTCGTGCTAACTGTTAACCAAGACGGGATCACCTGTTTAAACATCACCTGTTGATTGACAGTTGAGAGGCGGGACCAAAGAGCCAGAGCCCAACATCCCTCCCTCCTCCACCCAGCAAGCACAACTAGATGAGTGTACCCCCATTATCAGGTGTAGAGAATGGGGGGGGGGGAATACCCATTGTGTGGGTGTATTTCTGTAAATGTTTCATCATCAAATGGTATATTAATTTCGTATGACCGGGTGATTGTCGGGTATCCCAGGGGTGTATTGGGCGTCCCAGGGGTGTAGTGGACGTCCCAGGGGTGTAGTGGACGTCCCAGGGGTGTAGTGGGCGTCCCAGGGGTGTAGTGGACGTCCCAGGGGTGTGTTGGGCGTCCCAGGGGTGTAGTGGACGTCCCAGGGGTGTAGTGGACGTCCCAGGGGTGTAGTGGACGTCCCAGGGGTGTAGTGGACGTCCCAGGGGTGTAGTGGACGTCCCAGGGGTGTAGTGGACGTCCCAGGGGTGTAGTGGACGTCCCAGGGGTGTGTTGGGCGTCCCAGGGGTGTAGTGGACGTCCCAGGGGTGTAGTGGACGTCCCAGGGGTGTAGTGGACGTCCCAGGGGTGTAGTGGACGTCCCAGGGGTGTAGTGGGCGTCCCAGGGGTGTAGTGGGTATCCCAGGGGTGTAGTAAGGAGGGGTGTGGGATATATATCCCAAGGGTGTGACGGTGGGTGTCCCGGGTGTAAGGTGTTCCCATCCCAGGGACATGTAATGATGGGAACGAATCAACAGTGAGAATTATTCTAACCCAGACAGGAACCCTACTTCCTTTACTACCCCCCCCCCCTCTCCCACACCCTCCCACGCCCTCCAACACTCTCCCACACTCCCCCATCCCACATAATCCTTCCCCCCCTTCCCACCCCCCCCCCCCTCCCACCCTCTCATCCTGGGCATAAACGCTATCTCACACAGACATGAATATCCTGTTTTAAACACATGTGAATATCTCTTTGTCAGTTATCCTTTAGATATCCAATTTAAGTCAGGTGTATTTAGCTTATCTCATGGATATCCTGTTTTAAACACATGTGAATACCTCTTTGTCAGTTATCTTTAAGATATCCAATTTAAGTCAGGTGTATTTAGCTTATCTCATGGATATCCTGTTTTAAACACATGTGAATACCTCTTTGTCAGTTATCTTTAAGATATCCAATTTAAGTCAGGTGTATTAGCTTATTATATCTCTAGTATTATCCTTATTATTTTCAGACGTGTCTGAATAGATGTGAAATTTTTCCCCAATTAATTTAAATAGAACAGAAATCTCAAATTAGTGGTTAGTAGTTCATTGTAGATCTTATTTTAGGAGTTAATAGGTCTTTAAACCATTGTTTAACATGTAGGTATTGCGCTATCGTGAAGATCCTATTCCCCCTATTGCATATGATTGCAAGATATCTTTTACATGCATAGCGAAGGACTAAAAAAAAAATTATTTTTTTCGTCAATTTACACACTGCTAATGGTTGTAATTGTTGTTGTTGAGTCTGATAGATAGCTGTCAGTTGAGGGGTTTTATCCAGTGTAGCACTATCTTGCCCCTGGCGTCTTAAACCCTCCCAACCCCCCCACTCTGAGATAAGATAAGATAGCATTCTTAAGGGCTTCACTGATGTGATATATATATATATATATATATATATATATTTTCTTATATATATATATATATATATATATATATATATATATATATATATATATATATATATATATATATATATATATATATATATATATATATATAAGAAAAACAATGATCTCAGGGAGCCTGCAGAAGATGCTGGGCCCTGAAAATATTTGGGTGGAGATGAGAGAGTGGTGGATGCTGAGGAGGAGGAGGGGGGTGTGGGGGTGGTGGTGGGGTGGGGGGGATGGTGTAGGAGGACCCCTCCCCCTTCCCCCCCTCTCCTAAGATGACCTAAGCTTGGCATAGAGAACACGAATGTAAATGACCTGATTCGAATCGTTCTTTGATATCAGTGTGATCAGAGTAAGGAGGAGGGAGAGAGCCAGCCGCCCCATTACACCCCCTCTCCTCTCCTTCCTTCTCCTCCTATTCCTCCTTTTCTTCTTCTCCTCCTCCTCTCTCTCTCTCTCTCTCTCTCAGGTTTCAGGTTTCGTTGGCGGCGCGGTACGACGCGTTTTCCCAACCCACCTGGCAGCAAGGCCGTGAGAACTTTTGAGATCGACGGCAGTTGCCAACTCATGAAACTTGTTGTGTTCCCTTGTTTTTGGCTCAATTGCTTCATTTCTCCATAGTTATCGACGCAGAATCTATCGTAGAATCATAAACACGTAATACTCTAACCGTGAGAATCATCGCACTGTGCGTGAAACAGGAAATAAACCCCAAAACCAACATCTTAGACACGGACCAAGTTATGGTAACACTACAGTGATTCTGCACGGTGGTGCCGGACGTACGACCACATGCCCATACATATAATTAAGCATATATATATGTTGAGAGTCTCGCGTTAGGCGTAAGAGGAGAGGGAGAGAGAGAGGAGAGGAAGGAGAGGAAGAGAGAGACAGAGGGAGAGGAGGGAGAGGAGATAGAGAGGAAGAAACACGAGGATTAAGAGTACAAGATGAACCTCGTTCCCTGATAGTGGTGACTAGATTTTAATTTTGCTGAGAGGCGGGCCTTCTGTTTGGCCCTCGTCTGTTGTCCTGTCTCTGTTGTCCCCCGTCTGTTGTCCTCTCTCTGTTGTCCCCCGTCTGTTGTCCCCCGTCTGTTGTCCTCTCTCTGTTGTCCCCCGTCTGTTGTCCCCCGTCTGTTGTCCTCTCTCTGTTGTCCCCCGTCTGTTGTCCCCCGTCTGTTGTCCCCCGTCTGTTGTCCTGTCTCTGTTGTCCCCCGTCTGTTGTCCCCCGTCTGTTGTCCTCTCTCTGTTGTCCCCCGTCTGTTGTCCCCCGTCTGTTGTCCTCTCTCTGTTGTCCCCCGTCTGTTGTCCCCCGTCTGTTGTCCCCCGTCTGTTGTCCTGTCTCTGTTGTCCCCCGTCTGTTGTCCCCCGTCTGTTGTCCTCTCTCTGTTGTCCCCCGTCTGTTGTCCCCCGTCTGTTGTCCTCTCTCTGTTGTCCCCCGTCTGTTGTCCCCCGTCTGTTGTCCTCTCTCTGTTGTCCCCCGTCTGTTGTCCCCCGTCTGTTGTCCTCTCTCTGTTGCCCTGGCTGTTTATCCTGTCTCTGTTGTCCCCGTCTGCTGTCCTCTCTGTTGCTCCTGTCTGTTATATCCTGTCTCTGTTGCTCCCGACTGTTATATCCTGTCTCTGTTGCCTCGTCTGTTATATCCTGTCTCTGTTACTCCGGCTGTTATATCCTGTCTCTGTTGCCCTCGTCTGTTGTCCTCTCTGTTGCTCCCGGCTGTTATATCCTGTCGCTGTTGCTCCTGTCTGTTATATCCTGTCTCTGTTGCCCTCGTCTGTTGTCCTCTCTGTTGCTCCCGGCTGTTATATCCTGTCGCTGTTGCTCCTGTCTATTATATCCTGTCTCTGTTGTCCCCGTCTGTTGTCCTCTCTGTTGCTCCTGTCTGTTATATTCTGTCTCTGTTGCTCCCGGCTGTTATATCCTGTCTCTGTTGCTCCCGACCGTTATATCCTGTCTCTGTTGCCCTCGTCTGTTGTCCTCTCTGTTGCCCTGGCTGTTATATCCTCTGTTGCCCTGTCTGTTGTCTTCTCTGTTGCCCTGTCTGTTGTCCCCGTCTGTTATATCCTGTCTCTGTTGCTGCCGGCTGTTATATCCTATCTCTGTTGCCTTCTACTGTCAGTCAACAGTAATTAGGTTAGGCTAGTTAACCTGTTACCACAAACGGTACACTCTGTTTGGGGCAACAGTAACCGCAAACGGTACACACTGTTTGTGGCCCCCTGTTGCACGATATTAATATTCCCAACGGGTCTTGCAAATGAAGACTCGGTGTTGCAACCCCTTGATATGCTAGAGGGGTATGCTAGAGGTATGCTGGTAGCTAATATGCTACCGCTCCCTTGGAGGTATGCTCGTGGTATGTGCTTCTGGAGTCCTATATAGCTTTTTTGTTCCCCCCCCCCGAGGGTAGTATGCTGGTGATATATCAGGTATATTTTATATATAATATATATATATATATATATATATATATATATATATATATATATATATATATATATATATATATATATATATATATAGCATAAGTAAAAACTCTGTTTAGTGTTTGCAGGTAATAGTTGTGTGTGTGTAAACTAAAATTCCGTGAAAATGTAATAAGTTATTACGAAACGCGTTCAAGTGTCGCGTCAGACTAGAAATAAAAATGAATTTTGGAGAATAAATTTTTCAATTACCATCGACAGTGAAAAGAAACATAAGAAAGATCGAGAAAATTCGTGTTAGAATTATTAATCTTACTTTTTCGGTCATAATATATATATATATATATATATATATATATATATATATATATATATATATATATATATATATATATATATATATATATATATATATATATATATTCCAGCTCATTAGATCATTTCAATCACGATTTTCCCGGATGCTAATCAGCTTACTGTTGACAGCTGCGTGGAGGCACTGTCAACACGCTTTGGTAGTGCCTATTTGGCACTCTCCTGGCAGCTGGGGTCAACCGTCCTTGTGGGTCCTCACTTCCGTGAGTGACCAGTGCCACCTCCTCTCCTCTTATGGGACCTGGGTTGACCGCTGACAGCTGCGTTATAAGGAGAGGGAAAAAAATAGCTATGATTCCTGGTGTGTGTGTGTGTGTGTGTGTGTGTGTGTGTGTGTGTGTGTGTGTGTGTGTGTGTGTGTGTGTGTGTGTGTACTCACCTAGTTGTACTCACCTAGTTGTGTTTGCGGGGGTTGAGCTCTGGCTCTTTGGTCCCGCCTCTCAACCGTCAATCAACAGGTGTACAGATTCCTGAGCCTATCGGGCTCTGTCATATCTACACTTGAAACTGTGTATGGAGTCAGCCTCCACCACATCACTTCCTAATGCATTCCATTTGTCAACCACTCTGACACTAAAAAAGTTCTTTCTAATATCTCTGTGGCTCATTTGGGCACTCAGTTTCCACCCGTGTCCCCTAGTACGTGTGCCCCTTGTGTTAAATAGACTGTCTTTATCTACCCTATCAATCCCCTTCAGAATCTTGAATGTGGTGATCATGTCCCCCCTAACTCTTCTGTCTTCCAGCGAAGTGAGGTTTAATTCCCGTAGTCTCTCCTCGTAGCTCATACCTCTCAGCTCGGGTACTAGTCTGGTGGCAAACCTTTGAACCTTTTCCAGTTTAGTCTTATCCTTGACTAGATATGGACTCCATGCTGGGGCTGCATACTCCAGGATTGGCCTGACATATGTGGTATACAAAGTTCTGAATGATTCTTTACACAAGTTTCTGAATGCCGTTCGTATGTTGGCCAGCCTGGCATATGCCGCTGATGTTATCCGCTTGATATGTGCTGCAGGAGACAGGTCTGGCGTGATATCAACCCCCAAGTCTTTTTCCTTCTCTGACTCCTGAAGAATTTCCTCTCCCAGATGATACCTTGTATCTGGCCTCCTGCTCCCTACACCTATCTTCATTACATTACATTTGGTTGGGTTAAACTCTAACAACCATTTGTTCGACCATTCCTTCAGCTTGTCTAGGTCTTCTTGAAGCCTCAAACAGTCCTCTTCTGTTTTAATCCTTCTCATAATTTTAGCATCGTCCGCAAACATTGAGAGAAATGAATCGATACCCTCCGGGAGATCATTTACATATATCAGAAACAAGATAGGACCGAGTACAGAGCCCTGTGGGACTCCACTGGTGACTTCACGCCAATCGGAGGTCTCACCCCTCACCGTAACTCTCTGCTTCCTATTGCTTAGATACTCCCTTATCCACTGGAGCACCTTACCAGCTACACCTGCCTGTCTCTCCAGCTTATGTACCAGCCTCTTATGCGGTACTGTGTCAAAGGCTTTCCGACAATCCAAGAAAATGCAGTCCGCCCAGCCCTCTCTTTCTTGCTTAATCTGTGTCACCTGATCGTAGAATTCTATCAAGCCTGTAAGGCAAGATTTACCCTCCCTGAATCCATGTTGGCGATTTGTCACGAAGTCCCTTCTCTCCAGATGTGTTACCAGGTTTTTTCTCACGATCTTCTCCATCACCTTGCATGGTATACAAGTCAAGGACACTGGCCTGTAGTTCAGTGCCTCTTGTCTGTCGCCCTTTTTGTATATTGGGACCACATTCGCCGTCTTCCATATTTCTGGTAGGTCTCCCGTCTCTAGTGACTTACTATACACTATGGAGAGTGGCAGGCAAAGTGCCTCTGCACACTCTTTCAGTACCCATGGTGAGATCCCATCTGGACCAACAGCCTTTCTAACATCCAGATCCAGCAGGTGTCTCTTGACCTCCTCTCTCGTAATTTCGAACTCCTCCAAGGCCGCCTGGTTTACCTCCCTTTCTCCTAGCACAGTGACCTCACCCTGTTCTATTGTGAAGACCTCCTGGAACCTCTTGTTGAGTTCCTCACACACCTCTCTGTCATTCTCTGTATACCTGTCCTCGCCTGTTCTAAGTTTCAATACCTGTTCTTTCACTGTTGTTTTCCTTCTGATGTGACTGTGGAGTAGCTTTGGTTCGGTCTTGGCTTTGTTTGCTATATCATTTTCAAAATTTTTCTCTGCTTCTCTTCTCACCCTGACGTACTCATTCCTGGTTCTCTGGTATCTCTCTCTGCTTTCTGGTGTTCTGTTATTCCGGAAGTTCCTCCACGCCTTTTTGTTCAGTTTCTTCGCTTCCATACATGCCCTATTATACCATGGATTCTTCTGTTGCTTCTCGGATTTTTCCCTTTGGGCCGGGATGAACCTGTTTACTGCCTCCTGACACTTTTGGGTAACATAGTCCATCATACCCTGTACAGACTTGTCTCTGAGGTCTGTGTCCCAAGGTATTTCACTTAGGAAACTTCTCATCTGTTCATAATTCCCCTTTCGGTATGCCAGCCTTTTGATTCCTAGTTCTTTTTGGGGGGAGATAAGTCCTAGCTCTACCAGGTACTCAAAGTTCAATACACTGTGGTCACTCATTCCCAAGGGCGCTTCCATCTTAACTTCCCTTATATCCCATTCATTTAGGGTAAATATCAAATCAAGCATTGCTGGTTCATCTTCTCCTCTCATTCTTGTTGGTTCTTTGGTGTGCTGGCTTAGAAAGTTTCTTGTTGCCACGTCCAGCAGCTTAGCTCTCCATGTTTCTGGTCCTCCATGCGGGTCTCTGTTCTTCCAATCTATCTTCCCATGGTTGAAGTCTCCCATAATTAGTAGTCCAGATCCATTCCTGCTAGCAACAGAAGCTGCTCTTTCTATTATGTTAATGGTGGCCATGTTGTTTCTATCATATTCCTGTCTAGGTCTTCTGTCATTTGGTGGTGGATTATATATGACTGCGACTATAATTTTTTTCCCTCCATTTGTTACAGTACCTGCTATGTAGTCACTAAAACCTTCACAGCCCTGAATATCCATCTCCTCAAAATCCCAGCCTTGTCTTACCAGCAGAGCTACACCACCCCCACCTCTTCCTTCCCTCTCTTTCCTCATAACATAATAGTCCTGTGGGAACACTGCATTTGTTATCGTTTTCGTGATCTTTGTTTCTGTGAGGGCTATTATGTCTGGGTTTTCCTCTAGTACAAGTTCTCCAAGCTCATTTGCTTTATTTGTAATTCCATCTATGTTTGTGTACATCGCTTTGAGGCTCACTTTCTTCTGTCCCTTCTCAAATCGCCTCCTTGGTGAGTGTTCTGCTGGTGGGGGAGGCTGTTCCATGGGTGTGAGGACCTGTGAGGTGGATAACAGGGTCTCAGAGGATACTGGGATGAGGTGCGGGGGATCCAGTGAAGGGGGAGGGACAGGGAGGGTATGGGGTGAAAGGGGAGGGAGGACGGGAAGGAAAGGGGGGGAGGGAGGACTCGGGAGGAGGGGAGGGGTAGAAGGGTGGGGATTGGGTGTGGGGGGAGGGAGATTTTGCTGAACATTTGAGTGGGGGCAGGGAGGGTTTGGGGTAGGGGGGTTTTCTATGCAGAGGAGGGAGGCGGGGTTGTCCTCCCTTCTGGCGTTACTGGGTAGCTGGTTGTGTGTATGTGTGTGTGTGTGTGTGTGTGTATGTGTGTGTGTGTGTGTGTGTGTGTGTGTGTGTGTGTGTGTGTGTGTGTGTGTGTGTGTGTTTATGGTTAGGTTAGGGTTTGGTTTGGACCAGTCCACAGCTTGGAGGAGCAGGGAGTAGGATGGATTGAATCAATCCACAGCTTGGAAGAGCAGGGAGTAGGATGGATTGGACCCATCCACAGCTTGGAGGAACAGGAATTAGAATGGATTGGACCAATCCACAACTTGGAGGAACATGGATTACAATGACTTGAACCAATCCACAGCTTGGACGAGCAGGGATTAGAATGGATTGGCCCCATCCACAACTTGGCGAATCATGCATTAGAATGGATTGGACCAATCCACAGCTTAGAGGTACTTATATATATATATATATATATATATATATATATATATATATATATATATATATATATATATATATATATAAAGGGAGATGGATCCTAGACCTATATTATAATTATTATTATTGAGTTCACTAGTTAAAAGTTACTATTTCCAAAGATACCTCAACGCTTCCTTTGTTAGGTGAAGTGGACTTGGGATTCGAACCAGGGACGTGAAGTGATTGTTTCAAGACTTTTCCCGATCTTGAAAGACGCCCCCTCCCACCCCCTCTCCCTGAACGCTACAGGTAAAGAGAAGGGGCCGATACTTAACGGAAGGGTGGAAAGGGGTTAACCATGCACCTCGACCCCTTAGTACCACCTCCTTCCTCCCTATCCATGGACATTTCAGGCCAATCTTGCACTTTCTTGAAGGAAGATGCCGTGACTTGAGGGAGTGTCTGGGTCAGTAGTCTGTCTGTCTCTCTCTGTCTCTGTCTGTCTGTCTCTCTCTCTCTCTCTCTCTCTCTCTCTCTCTCTCTCTCTCTCTCTCTCTCTCTCTCTCTCTCTCTCTCTGGGAGTCAGAGAGACAAGTCAATGACCTGACCTTCTGAGGTCAGCCCAGCATTTGACCCCCGAAAGCAAAGGGTCAAGCTAATTAATATAATCTTTAGAGTTAATTATTTTTTAACCTGCTTTTTTTTGTATAATTATTAATTATAAACTAAACATGTATTCTCCTGGCTGTACTACCCTAACTGTACTTGCGGGAGTTGAGCTCCTGGGTTCTGCCTCTCAGCCTCTATATATATATATATATATATATATATATATATATATATATATATATATATATATATATATATATATATGTCGTACCTAGTAGCCAGAACTCACTTTTTGGCCTACTATTCAAGGCCCGATTTGCCTAATAAGCCAAGTTTTAATGAATTAATTATTTTTCGACTACCTAACCTACCTAACCTAACCTAACCTAACTTTTTCGGCTACCTAACCAAACCTAACCTATAAAGATAGGTTAGGTTAGGTTAGGTAGGGTTGGTTAGGTTCGGTCATATATCTACGTTAATTTTAACTCCAATAAAAAAAAATTGACCTCATACATAATGAAATGGGTAGCTTTATCATTTCATAAGAAAAAAATTAGAAAAAATATATTAATTCAGGAAAACTTGGCTTATTAGGCAAATCGGGCCTTGAATAGTAGGCCAAAAAGTGAGTTCTGGCTACTAGGTACGACATATATATATATATATATATATATATATATATATATATATATGTCGTACCTAGTAGCCAGAACGCACTTCTCAGCCTACTATGCAAGGCCCGATTTGCCTAATAAGCCAAGTTTTCCTGAATTAATATACTTTATCTAATATTTTTCTTATGAAATGATAAAGCTACCCATTTAATAATGTATGAGGTCAATTTTTTTTTATTGTAGTTAAAATTAACGTAGATATATGACCGAACCTAACCAACCCTACCTAACCTAACCTAACCTATCTTTATGGGTTAGGTTCGGTTAGGTAGCCGAAAAAGTTAGGTTAGGTTAGGTTAGGTAGGTTAGGTAGTCGAAAAACAATTAATTCATGAAAACTTGGCTTATTAGGCAAATCGGGCCTTGCATAGTAGGCTCAGAAGTGAGTTCTGGCTACTAGGTACGACATATATATATATATATATATATATATATATATATATATATATATATATATATATATATATATATATATATAAAATATATATATATCACATAGAACTCTATTTGACCCATCCAGGATTCGAACCCATGACGTTCATGTTCACTCCTAAACGTACACAGTCTCTCTCTCTCTCTCCCAACCCGACACCACCTCTCCTCTTACAGCACAACGAAGCGCCTCATTAAGAGCGAGAGAGAGAGAGAGAGAGAGAGAGAGAGAGAGAGAGAGAGAGAGAGAGAGAGAGAGAGAGAGAGAGAGAGAGAGAGAGAGAGAGAGAGAGAGAGATGCAGCATCCTCGTAGCTCACCCACCAGTTCATCTCCCTGCCTGAGGCCTGAAGATGGTGCCAGCATCTTTCTCTCTCTCGGCCACTCTCTCCTTCACCCTTGCCCTCGACCTCTTCCCCTCACCCTGACCCCTCCTGACCCCTCCTGACCCCGGCCCACACAAGGGATGGGAGGGGGGAGAGGGAGAAGAGACGGACTGGAAAAAATGAGGGCAAAGAGAGAGAGAGAGAGAGAGAGAGAGAGAGAGAGAGAGAGAGAGAGAGAGAGAGAGAGAGAGAGAGAGAGAGAGAGAGAGAGAGAGAGAGAGAGAGAGAGAGAGACAGACAGACAGACAGACAGACAGAGGGAAAGACAGAGACAGAGACAGAGAGACAGAGAGACAGACAGACAGACAGACAGACAGACAGACAGACAGACAGACAGACAGACAGACAGACAGAGACAGACAGACAGACAGACAGACAGACAGACAGACAGACAGACAGACAGACAGACATAAAAAAACGCTAAGGAATGGGATGGGGGAAGGGGAAGGATAATTAAACTCTACAGTTACACACTCGACACAAAAGTGAACTAGTATTTTAAACAAGTCTTAAACAACCCAACAGCCCAATTAGACAGTATATGATCATAACTACAGACAGCATAACACAACTCACCTTGGAAGACAGACATACAGACATGAGACATGAGTTGAGACTCATCAATCGACATGATCACATGTTGAACCTATCAATCAGGGCAGCCAAGCAATTTGCAGCCACCCCTAGCATTATCATTACGTACCTTTCTAGACAGCAGTGGTTGCAAAATTTTATATATATATATATATATATATATATATATATATATATATATATATATATATATATATATATATATATATATATATATATATATATATATATATATATAAAATTATATATGTCTCTGGGGGTCTCCTGAGGTCTCCTGGGTAGCCTGCTCCCCCTCTCCCTATCCCCCTAATCACTTATCCGAATTCCTGATCAGATGAAGGATTGTGGGAGAAGGCTCGTCTCCTCTCTAGGGATTGGTCAGGCCGGCCCAAGAACGATCATTCATTCCAAAGGTGACTTGCATTTGTGAATGTTCTTGCTTAACATTCAACGAGGAGGAGGAGGAGTCGGGTCTACGACCTGTGAAAAGCATGCACACCCCCTTACGTCATTGTTATTCTTTGAAAACTAACCTAACTTAACCTAACTTAATCTAACCTAACCTAACCTAACTTAACCTAACTTAACCTACCTTAATCTAATCTAATCTAACCTAACCTAACCTAACTCAACTTTAACCTAACCTAACCAAGTCAGCTAGGCTCTGGCACTCCTCTGATGCCAGCTACAGCCAGAGTCCATTATGACTCTAACTTAGCATCAAATACCTTCTTCCTAACGTCCATAAACATATCATTTTCTTGAGTCAGTCCCCAGGAGTGTTGATATGTAGGATGGAAGGTTCTTTTCTTATTGATGTTTGAAGAATATTGGTAAGAGAGAGAGGGAGAGAGAGAGAGAGAGAGAGAGAGAGAGAGAGAGAGAGAGAGAGAGAGAGAGAGAGAGAGAGAGAGAGAGAGAGAGAGAGAGAGAGAGAGAGAAGGGGGCATGTATGGGAGAAATGGGAGTATATGTGAGTATTTCTAGACGAGCTCTCCCTCAAAACACAGCATCCTTCAAGACAATTCATCTCCTGCACCATCTTCTCCTCCTGCTGCTGCTGCTGCTGCTGCTGCTGCTCCCTGCGTCTCAGTTACCTGCCCAACCACTTCATTACACACTATTTACACCGTTCACGCCACGTGAAGAGAGAGAGTAATCACCACCTAAGTTCCCCCATGTGACCATCAAAAATACCTATGGACGCTTTGGCAACAAAAAAAAAAAACCCTTTTGGCCAAAGCTGGCAACTCGGGAGATTGAAGACTAGGTCCTTCTTGCCTTAGGAACTTGATACGTCAGCCGAACGAGGTGGTTATCGCCCCCCTTATTGCTTGATCATCTTACGAGCTCCCACGGTCCCCGATCAGTCTTACTATCTTGAGGTTATCTTGAGATGATTTCGGGGCTTTAGTGTCCCCGCGGCCCGGTCCTCGACCAGGCCTCCACCCCCAGGAAGCAGCCCGTGACAGCTGACTAACTCCCAGGTACCTATTTACTGCTAGGTAACAGGGGCATTCAGGGTGAAAGAAACTTTGCCCATTTGTTTCTGCCTAGTGCGGGAATCGAACCCGCGCCACAGAATTACGAATCCTGCGCGCTATCCACCAGGCTACGAGGCTACTAGGAAGAGGTTAAAATGCAGACATTGAAACCCAGATCGAAGCCTTAAGAAGCAGCAGACAGGAGATCGTCTGAGCCGGGAAGCTGCGAGAGATGCAGAAAAATCTCTGCTTTTGGGAGATGCACCGTTGGCATCCTTACAGACGTCAAGGAGGGAACCCAACATGTCTCCTTCAAACCCTTAAGCCACACGAGCCTAAATCCCAAGCCATCTTTCCGACCTGTTTCGACCCTCTTGGCAGGAGCGCCTAAGGCCCAAATTAGGGTGCAGTCGGCCGCCGCTGCAGGCCCCTCTTTGCGGCTCAGGACATCGTGTGAATTAGCTGAGAATAATTTATCTTTTTAAGGAAGAGACGAAGCCGACTGATAAGGACTGAAAAGCAGGGACCTGAGATCGCTGCTGGTCAGGTACGACTTGGCGTAGACTTGCTCGTAGACTTGCTCGTAGACCACGCAAAAAGTTTACAATAGCCCGGGGGTTTCTGGTGGTGTTTGGTATATCTGGGGGGTTTTTGGTGGTGTTTGGTGTATCTGGGGGGTTTCTGGTGGTGTTTGGTGTATCTGGGGGGTTTCTGGTGGTGTTTGGTGTATCTGGGGGGTTTCTAGTGGTGTTTGGTGTATCTGGGGGGTTTCTGGTGATGTTTGGTGTATCTGGGGGTTTTTTGGTGGTGTTTGGTGTATCTGGGGGGTTTCTGGTGGTGTTTGGTGTATCTGGGGGGTTTCTGGTGGTGTTTGGTGTATCTGGGGGGTTTCTGGTGGTGTTTGGTGTATCTGGGGGGTTTCTGGTGGTGTTTGGTGTATCTGGGGGGTTTCTGGTGGTGTTTGGTGTATCTGGGGGGTTTCTGGTGGTGTTTGGTGTATCTGGGGGGTTTCTGGTGGTGTTTGGTGTATCTGGGGGGTTTCTGGTGGTGTTTGGTGTATCTGGGGGGGTTTCTGGTGGTGTTTGGTGTATCTGGGGGGTTTCTGGGGGTGTTTGGTGTATCTGGGGGGTTTCTGGTGGTGTTTGGTGTATCTGGGGGGTTTTTGGTGATGTTTGGTGTATCTGGGGGGTTTCTGGTGGTGTTTGGTGTATCTGGGGGGTTTCTGGTGGTGTTTGGTGTATCTGGGGGGTTTCTGGTGGTGTTTGGTGTATCTGGGGGGGTTCTGAGGATGTTTCGTGTATCTGGGGGGTTTCTGGTGGATTAGGTGAGGTTCGGTTGGGTTGGGTTAGGCTAGATTTTGAATTCCTCTGACGACAGTTCCCTAATTAATTAAGAGGGCGGGAGTTAATTAAACTCCCTTTTGCACTTACAACTCCCGTCTAAGTCGCTGCTGACACTGTCACAGTGTGTTGACAGCCATCTGGATCGCCTGTCAACACACACCGCGTCTCTTGCTGACAGCAATATTCCCTGTTTACACCAAGGATCCCTGCTCGCTACATCATAGACAACAAGAGCATTCAGTTGCGCAGAGGGAGTCTGGCCGCTTGGAGGCGTGTGTGGGGGGGAAGGGGTGTATGGGTGAGGGGGGAGATGGGAGGGTATATGAGAAGGGGATGGGTGGGGCATGGGAGGGGTATGGGAGGGGTATAGGTTGGTGACTTATACTCTAAAGAGTTTTTCCTCTCCCATCAAGACCTTGCAAGAACCGGACTGAGTTACCAGTAGTATCTCATGTGACTGGTGGTTAGTGGGTGGTGGTTAGTGGGGTGGTGGTTAGTGGGAGGGTGGTTAGTGGGAGGGTGGTTAGTGGGAGGGTGGTTAGTGGGGGGGGGTTAGTGGGAGGGTGGTTAGTGGGGTGGTGGTTAGTGGGAGGGTGGTTAGTGGGAGGGTGGTTAGTGGGAGGGTGGTTAGTGGGGGGGGGTTAGTGGGAGGGTGGTTAGTGGGAGGGTGGTTAGTGGGAGGGTGGTTAGTGGGAAGGTGGTTAGTGGGGTGGTGGTTAGTGGGAGGGTGTTTAGTGGGAGGGTGGTTAGTGGGAGGGGATAGTGGGAGGGTGGTTAGTGGGAGGGTGGTTAGTGGGGGGGGTTAGTGGGAGGGTGGTTAGTGGGGGGGGGGGTTAGTGGGAGGGTGGTTAGTGGGAGGGTGGTTAGTGGGAGGGTGGTTAGTGGGAGGGTGGTTAGTGGGAGGGAGGTTAGTGGGGGGGGTTAGTGGGAGGGTGGTTAGTGGGAGGGTGGTTAGTGGGAGAGTGGTTAGTGGGAGGGTGGTTAGTGGGGGGGGTTAGTGGGAGGGTGGTTAGTGGGGGGGTTAGTGGGAGGGTGGTTAGTGGGAGGGTGGTTAGTGGGAGGGTGGTTAGTGGGGTGGTGGTTAGTGGGTGGTGGTTAGTGGGAGGGTGGTTAGTGGGAGGGTGGTTAGTGGGAGGGTGGTTAGTGGGAGGGTGGTTAGTGGGGTGGTGGTTAGTGGGGTGGTGGTTAGTGGGAGGGTGGTTAGTGGGGTGGTGGTTAGTGGGGTGGTGGTTAGTGGGAGGGTGGTTAGTGGGGTGGTGGTTAGTGGGAGGGTGGTTAGTGGGAGGGTGGTTAGTGGGGGGGGGGTTAGTGGGAGGGTGGTTAGTGGGGGGAGTGGTTAGTGGGAGGGTGGTTAGTGGGGGGAGTGGTTAGTGGGAGGGTGGTTAGTGGGAAGGTGGTTAGTGATGGGGGGGGGGTTAGTGGGGATCGCGTCAGTCTTTCCTTATAACTCATGCCTCTCAGCTCTGGGACAGTCTCCAACTTTGCGTTTAACCAGACAATAATTACTCCACGTCGTTGTGTCGTATTCCCGAAGAGAACAGGGGGGAGACATGATCACCACATCAAACATCCTCAGTTATTTGGAGATAAGCGTGGATAAAAAATATTAGCTGGGAATTTTATCATTTGAGGCAAGAATTGAGCATTCAAGAATGTTCTCAATCCTGCAATACAATTATAAAATCATTGATTAAAGTATATTTTAAGCTCTGGGGATACGACTTAGGCTTCATTGTCTATAGGGTCCGAGCGGACGTAGCGTTCAGGAGTTGCAGCCCCACGGACCCGAGTTCGATTCCCGATCGAGACAGTACCTTACCTTGAGGTTACCTTGAGGTGCTTCCGGGGCTTAGCGTCCCCGCGGCCCGGTCGTCGACCAGGCCTCCTGGTTGCTGGACTGATCAACCAGGCTGTTGGACGCGGCTGCTCGCAGCCTGACATATGAGTCACAGCCTGGTTGATCAGGTATCCTTTGGAGGTGCTTATCCAGTTCTCTCTTAAACACTATGAGGGGATTGCCAGTTATGCCCCTTATGTGTAGTGGAAGCGAGTTGAACAGTCTCGGGCCTCTGATGTTGATAGTTCTCTCTTGAACACTGTGAGGGGTCGGCCAGTTATGTCCCTTATGTGTAGGGGAAGCGAGTTGAACAGTCTCGGGCCTCTGATGTTGATAGTTCTCTCTTGAACACTGTGAGGGGTCGGCCAGTTATGTCCCTTATGTGTAGTGGAAGCGAGTTGAACAGTCTCGGGCCTCTGATGTTGATAGTTCTCTCTTGAACACTGTGAGGGGTCGGCCAGTTATGCCCCTTATGTGTAGTGGAAGCGTGTTGAACAGTCTCGGGCCTCTGATGTTGATAGTTCTCTCTTGAACACTGTGAGGGGTCGGCCAGTTATGTCCCTTATGTGTAGCGGAAGCGAGTTGAACAGTCTCGGGGCTCTGATGTTGATAGTTCTCTCTTGAACACTGTGAGGGGTCGGCCAGTTATGCCCCTTATGTGTAGTGGAAGCGAGTTGAACAGTCTCGGGCCTCTGATGTTGATAGTTCTCTCTTGAACACTGTGAGGGGTCGGCCAGTTATGCCCCTTATGTGTAGTGGAAGCGTGTTGAACAGTCTCGGGCCTCTGATGTTGATAGTTCTCTCTTGAACACTGTGAGGGGTCGGCCAGTTATGTCCCTTATGTGTAGTGGAAGCGTGTTGAACAGTCTCGGGCCTCTGATGTTGATAGTTCTCTCTTGAACACTGTGAGGGGTCGGCCAGTTATGCCCCTTATGTGTAGTGGAAGCGTGTTGAACAGTCTCGGGCCTCTGATGTTGATAGTTCTCTCTTGAACACTGTGAGGGGTCGGCCAGTTATGTCCCTTATGTGTAGTGGAAGCGTGTTGAACAGTCTCGGGGCTCTGATGTTGATAGTTCTCTCTTGAACACTGTGAGGGGTCGGCCAGTTATGTCCCTTATGTGTAGTGGAAGCGTGTTGAACAGTCTCGGGCCTCTGATGTTGATAGTTCTCTCTTGAACACTGTGAGGGGTCGGCCAGTTATATCCCTTATGTGTAGTGGAAGCGTGTTGAACAGTCTCGGGGCTCTGATGTTGATAGTTCTCTCTTGAACACTGTGAGGGGTCGGCCAGTTATGTCCCTTATGTGTAGTGGAAGCGTGTTGAACAGTCTCGGGCCTCTGATGTTGATAGTTCTCTCTTGAACACTATGAGGGGTCGGCCAGTTATGTCCCTTATGTGTAGTGGAAGCGTGTTGAACAGTCTCGGGGCTCTGATGTTGATAGAATTCTCTCTCAGAGTACCTGATGCACCTCCGCTTTTTAACGGGGGTATTCTGCACATCCTGCACAGTAGGGCACGAATATTTCTTTCAGCTGATGCCCCTGTTCGCCTAGCGGTACAATAAGTACCGTATTTAGGAGTTAATCAGCTGCTGTGGGCTGCATCCTGGGGATGTGTGTGTGTGTGTGTGTGTGTGTGTGTGTGTGTGTGTGTGTGTGTGTGTGTGTGTGTGTGTGTGTGTGTGTGTGTGTGTTTCCTTCAGGCAAAATGGTAAATACACACACACACACACACACACACACACACACACACACACACACACACACACACACACCTGCAACACGTGCCTGTGCCACACACCTGCAACATGTGTCTGTACCACACACCTGTGTCTCTGACACCCTGGCAACGAGGCCGCAGAGATAACTGATATCTTATCAGTTATCTGTGAGAGAACCAGTCGGACACCTTTGGGAGGGGGGGTGCTGGAGTCTGGTGTGGGGGGGGGGGGGAGGGTGATATATAAGTGATAAAATATTGTGTCAGAGAGTTTTACGGGCTCGCCATAGCCCGTGCTACTTGGAACTTGTTCCGAGTAGCTGAATCTATTTGATCCTGTTGATAAGGGATTTGATCCTATTGATAAGGGATTTGATCCTGTTGAAAAGGGATTTGATCCTATTGATAAGGGATTTGATCCTATTGATAAGGGATTTGATCATGTTGATAAGGTATTTGATCCTATTGATAAGGGATTTGATCCTATTGATAAGGGATTTGATCCTATTGGCAAGGGATTTGATCCTATTTATAAGGGATTTGATCCTATTGATAAGGGATTTGATCCTATTGGCAAGGGATTTGATCCTATTAATAAGGAATTTGATCCTGTTGATAAGGGATTTGATCCTGTTGATAAGGGATTTGATCCTATTGATAAGGGATTTGATCCTGTTGATAAGGGATTTGATCTTATTGATAAGGAATTTGATCCTATTGATAAGGGATTTGATCCTATTGATAAGGGATTTGATCCTGTTAATAAGGGATTTGATCCTATTGATAAGGGATTTGATCCTATTGGCAAGGGATTTGATCCTATTGATAAGGGATTTGATCCTATTGGCAAGGGATTTGATCCTATTAATAAGGAATTTGATCCTGTTGATAAGGGATTTGATCCTGTTGATAAGGATTTTGATCCTATTGATAAGGATTTTGATCCTGTTGATAAGGGATTTGATCCTGTTAATAAGGGATTTGATCCTGTTGATAAGGGATTTGATCCTGTTAATAAGGGATTTGATCCTGTTAATAAGGGATTTGATCCTATTGATAAGGGATTTGATCCTGTCAATAAGGGATTTGATCCTGTTGGTGGCGGGTGCAGCAAGAGGTTCTCTGAAGTTAGGGGATAAAGGGGTAGGGGTTGGGGGGGTGGCGAAGGGGGGGGGGGGGCAAAGGAAAAGGCTTGGTTTTAACCAATCACCGCCTGAATATCGGCTATATCAGACTTTCAATTGACTCTAGAAGTCTTTATAAAACTCCCACATCCTGGTGCTGCTGTTCAGCTTCCC
>NC_091223.1:16108600-16131100 GCF_040958095.1 Procambarus clarkii | reverse complement strand
GTACCTGGGAGTTAGTCAGCTGTCACGGGCTGCTTCCTGGGGGTAGAGGCCTGGTCGAGGACCCGGCCGCGGGGACACTAAAAAGCCCCGAAATCATATCAAGGTAACCTCAAGGTAAGGTCCTCGTAGCTTCTTTTGAGGTGAGGGAGGAACCCACGCTGGCGCTGCATATTCGAGGGTTGGGTCGCACGTATGTTGAGAGAGTGACCTGACCTAAATTCCTGCAAAAGTTGTCCTGGTATGTGTGGTGAGGATGAAGATAGGAAGGAGTGGGTAGCTAATGTCTTCGGGCGTTATCTTGAGATAATTTCGAGGCTTTAGTGTCCCCGCGGCCCGGTCCTCGACCAGGCCTCCACCCCCAGGAAGCAGCCCGTGACAGCTGACTAACACCCAGGTACCTATTTACTGCTAGGTAACAGGGGCATAGGGTGAAAGAAACTCTGCCCATTGTTTCTCGCCGGCGCCCGGGATTGAACCCGGGACCACAGGATCACAAGTCCAGCGTGCTGTCCGCTCGGCCGACCGGCTCCGGCGTGGTGGAAATAGATAAGAGGTTGCTAGCAATTGCTATCAGTTGCACGGGTGTGTTATCGAGTAGGATATACTCGACAGATATATGCATATACCATACATATACCATAAGGGAGCCGGTCGGCCGAGCGGACAGCACGCTGGACTTGTGATCCTGTGGTCCTGGGTTCGATCCCAGGCGCCGGCGAGAAACAATGGGCAGAGTTTCTTTCACCCTATGCCCCCGTTACCTAGCAGTAAAATAGGTACCTGGGTGTTAGTCAGCTGTCACGGGTTACTTCCTGGGGGTGGAGGCCTGGTCGAGGACCGGGCCGCGGGGACACTAAAGCCCCGAAATCATCTCAAGATAACCATATATGTATGGTATATACAATACATACCATATATGTATGGTATATACCATACGCACGAGTATGCTAGGGATGAGGATGGAGGTATACACTAACTTGTATGACTGTTTTGGGGGTTATACAGAGACACGAAGAAGAACCACTTGAAAGAACAGTATAATTAGCGAGAGAATACCTATCGGACGGGAATCTGAGAATCATAGTGAAGAGCAAAAACGAAGACCTGGGGGCCAGATTCACGAAAGCACTTACGCAAGCACTTACGAACCTGTACATCTTTTCTCAATCTTTGGCGGCTTTGTTTACAATTATTAAACAGTTAATGAGCTCCGAAGCACCAGGAGGCTGTTTATAACAATAACAACAGTTGATTGGCAAGTTTTCATGCTTGTAAACTGTTTAATAAATGTAACCAAAGGCGTCAAAGATTGAGGAAAGATGTACACGTTCGTAAGTGCTTGCGTAACTGCTTCGTGAATCTGGACCCTGTTTGCTGGGGTGAAATTCTACATACCAATGTTTATAGATGTTGTAATACAAATAAGAAACATTTGGGTAGTGGAAGTCTCCAAAATACACCAAAAAGAAGAAGCTAAAGAGTTGTTTCATGAAATGGCTACTAGATTTCAACACCAGCAAGTGCAAGGTGATAAAAAATAGAAACAGGTAACTGGAGACCAATAGAACTGAACACCATGAACAGAAATCTCCCTTGGAACTAAAAAAAAAAAAATACACTAACTCTTACTCAAAAGAGATAAAAAAAAATGAGACATGATAAGGACATACAAAATATTTATTAAATACCAATCGAACCAATGGGAGTGTATGGAGGTTTGAGAAGGATGACTCAGACGAGGAAGTCTTTCTATTAAACAAAAGAATGACTAGAGCCAAACAAGTAGAATGTAGAAGTCTAAGTCCATTCACAATTTCAGCAAGTTTATAATGATAGGAGAAAGTTATGATGTCATTATATTTGACGACAAGAGACTAGAATGGCGAGTTTTTTGTAAGTCTGAAGCTCAAGTATTGACTTTGTTACACTAGTGTTCACCTTGGTACACTAGTGTTCACTTTGGTACACTAGTTAGTGTTCACCTTGGTACACTAGTGTTCACCTTGGTACACTAGTGTTCACCTTGGTACACTAGTGTTCACCTTGGTACACTAGTGTTCACCTTGGTACACTAGTGTTCACCTTGGTACACTAGTGTTCACCTTGGTACACTAGTGTTCACCTTGGTACACTAGTGTTCACCTTGGTACACTAGTGTTCACCATGGTACACTAGTGTTCACTTTGGTACACTAGTGTTCACCTTGGTACACTAGTGTTCACCTTGGTACACTAGTGTTCACCTTGGTACACTAGTGTTCACCTTGGTACACTAGTGTTCACCTTGGTACACTAGTGTTCACCTTGGTACACTAGTGTTCACCTTGGTACACTAGTGTTCACCTTGGTACACTAGTGTTCACCTTGGTACACTAGTGTTCACCTTGGTACACTAGTGTTCACCTTGGTACACTAGTGTTCACCTTGGTACACTAGTGTTCACCTTGGTACACTAGTGTTCACCTTGGTACACTAGTGTTCACCTTGGTACACTAGTGTTCACCTTGGTACACTAGTGTTCACCTTGGTACACTAGTGTTCACCATGGTACACTAGTGTTCACCTTGGTACACTAGTGTTCACCTTGGTACACTAGTGTTCACCTTGGTACACTAGTGTTCACCTTGGTACACTAGTGTTCACCTTGGTACACTAGTGTTCACCTTGGTACACTAGTGTTCACCTTGGTACACTAGTGTTCACCTTGGTACACTAGTGTTCACTTTGGTACACACTAGTGTTCACCTTGGTACACTAGTGTTCACCTTGGTACACTAGTGTTCACCTTGGTACACTAGTGTTCACCTTGGTACACTAGTGTTCACTTTGGTACACACTAGTGTTCACCTTGGTACACTAGTGTTCACTTTGGTACACACTAGTGTTCACCTTGGTACACTAGTGTTCACCTTGGTACACTAGTTAGTGTTCACCTTGGTACACTAGTGTTCACCTTGGTACACTAGTGTTCACCTTGGTACACTAGTGTTCACCTTGGTACACTAGTGTTCACCTTGGTACACTAGTGTTCACCTTGGTACACTAGTGTTCACCTTGGTACACTAGTGTTCACCTTGGTACACTAGTGTTCACCTTGGTACACTAGTGTTCACTTTGGTACACACTAGTGTTCACCATGGTACACTAGTGTTCACCTTGGTACACTAGTGTTCACCTTGGTACACTAGTGTTCACTTTGGTACACACTAGTGTTCACCTTGGTACACTAGTGTTCACCTTGGTACACTAGTGTTCACCTTGGTACACTAGTTAGTGTTCACCTTGGTACACTAGTGTTCACCTTTGTACACTAGTGTTCACCTTGGTACACTAGTTAGTGTTCACCTTGTTACACTAGTGTTCACCTTGGTACACTAGTGTTCACCTTGGTACACTAGTGTTCACTTTGGTACACTAGTGTTCACCTTGGTACACTAGTGTTCACCTTGGTACACTAGTGTTCACCTTGGTACACTAGTGTTCACCTTGGTACACTAGTGTTCACCTTGGTACACTAGTGTTCACCTTGGTACACTAGTGTTCACCTTGGTACACTAGTGTTCACCTTGGTACACTAGTGTTCACCTTGGTACACTAGTGTTCACCTTGGTACACTAGTGTTCACCTTGGTACACTAGTGTTCACCTTGGTACACTAGTGTTCACCTTGGTACACTAGTGTTCACCTTGGTACACTAGTGTTCACCTTGGTACACTAGTGTTCATCTTGGTACACACTAGTGTTCACCTTGGTACACTAGTTAGTGTTCACCATGGTACACTAGTTAGTGTTCACCTTGGTACACTAGTGTTCACCTTGGTACACTAGTGTTCACCTTGGTACACTAGTGTTCACCTTGGTACACTAGTTAGTGTTCACCTTGGTACACTAGTGTTCACCTTGGTACACTAGTTAGTGTTCACCTTGGTACACTAGTGTTCACCATGGTACACTAGATAGTGTTCACCTTGGTACACTAGTGTTCACCTTGGTACACCAGTGTTCACCTTGGTACACTAGTGTTCACCTTGGTACACTAGTGTTCACCTTGGTACACTAGTGTTCACCTTGGTACACTAGTTAGTGTTCACCTTGGTACACTAGTGTTCACCTTGGTACACTAGTGTTCACCTTGGTACACTAGTGTTCACCTTGGTACACTAGTTAGTGTTCACCTTGGTACACTAGTGTTCACCTTGGTACACTAGTGTTCACCTTGGAACACTAGTGTTCACCTTGGTACACTAGTGTTCACCTTGGAACACTAGTGTTCACCTTGGTACACTAGTGTTCACCTTGGTACAATGGTTAGTGTTCACCTTGGTACACTAGTTAGTGTTCACCATGGTACACTAGTGTTCACCTTGGTACACTAGTGTTCACCTTGGTACACTAGTGTTCACCTTGGTACACTAGTGTTCACCTTGGTACAATGGTTTGTGTTCACCTTGGTACACACTAGTGTTCACCATGGTACACTAGTGTTCACCTTGGTACACTAGTTAGTGTTCACATTGGTACACTAGTGTTCACCTTGGTACACACTAGTGTTCACCTTGGTACACTAGTGTTCACCTTGGTACACTAGTTAGTGTTCACCTTGGTACACACTAGTGTTCACCATGGTACACTAGTGTTCACCTTGGTACACTAGTTAGTGTTCACATTGGTACACTAGTGTTCACCTTGGTACACTAGTGTTCACCTTGGTACACTAGTGTTCACCTTGGTACACTAGTGTTCACCTTGGTACACTAGTGTTCACCTTGGTACACTAGTGTTCACCTTGGTACACTAGTGTTCACCTTGGTACACTAGTTAGTGTTCACCTTGGTACACTAGTGTTCACCTTGGTACACTAGTGTTCACCTTGGTACACTAGTGTTCACCTTGGTACACTAGTTAGTGTTCACCTTGGTACACTAGTGTTCACCTTGGTACACTAGTGTTCACCTTGGAACACTAGTGTTCACCTTGGTACACTAGTGTTCACCTTGGTACAATGGTTAGTGTTCACCTTGGTACACTAGTTAGTGTTCACCATGGTACACTAGTGTTCACCTTGGTACACTAGTGTTCACCTTGGTACACTAGTGTTCACCTTGGTACAATGGTTTGTGTTCACCTTGGTACACACTAGTGTTCACCATGGTACACTAGTGTTCACCTTGGTACACTAGTTAGTGTTCACATTGGTACACTAGTGTTCACCTTGGTACACACTAGTGTTCACCTTGGTACACTAGTGTTCACCTTGGTACACTAGTTAGTGTTCACCTTGGTACACTAGTGTTCACCATGGTACACTAGTGTTCACCTTGGTACACTAGTGTTCACCTTGGTACACTAGTGTTCACCTTGGTACACTAGTTAGTGTTCACATTGGTACACTAGTTAGTGTTCACCTTGGTACACTAGTGTTCACCATGGTACACTAGTGTTCACCTTGGTACACTAGTGTTCACCTTGGTACACTAGTTAGTGTTCACCTTGGTACACTAGTTAGTGTTCACCTTGGTACACTAGTTAGTGTTCACCTTGGTACACTAGTGTTCACCTTGGTACACTAGTGTTCACCTTGGTACACTAGTGTTCACCTTGGTACACTAGTTAGTGTTCACCTTGGTACACTAGTGTTCACCTTGGTACACTAGTGTTCACCTTGGTACACTAGTGTTCACCTTGGTACACTAGTTAGTGTTCACCTTGGTACACTAGTTAGTGTTCACCTTGGTACACTAGTTAGTGTTCACCTTGGTACACTAGTGTTCACCATGGTACACTAGTGTTCACCTTGGTACACTAGTGTTCACCTTGGTACACTAGTTAGTGTTCACCTTGGTACACTAGTTAGTGTTCACCTTGGTACACTAGTGTTCACCTTGGTACACTAGTTAGTGTTCACCTTGGTACACTAGTGTTCACCTTGGTACACTAGTGTTCACCATGGTACACTAGTGTTCACCTTGGTACACTAGTGTTCACCTTGGTACACTAGTGTTCACCTTGGTACACTAGTGTTCACCTTGGTACACTAGTGTTCACCTTGGTACACTAGTGTTCACCTTGGTACACTAGTGTTCACCTTGGTACACTAGTGTTCACCTTGGTACACTAGTGTTCACCTTGGTGCACTAGTGTTCACCTTGGTACACTAGTGTTCACCTTGGTACACTAGTGTTCACCATGGTACACTAGTGTTCACCTTGGTGCACTAGTGTTCACCTTGGTACACTAGTGTTCACCTTGGTACACTAGTGTTCACCTTGGTACACTAGTGTTCACCTTGGTGCACTAGTGTTCACCTTGGTACACTAGTGTTCACCTTGGTACACTAGTGTTCACCTTGGTACACTAGTGTTCACCTTGGTACACTAGTGTTCACCTTGGTGCACTAGTGTTCACCTTGGTGCACTAGTGTTCACCTTGGTACACTAGTGTTCACCTTGGTACACTAGTGTTCACCTTGGTACACTAGTGTTGTACGAATGCCAACTCCATTCACAATTTCAAAAGTACATATGATAAAGAGAAATTAATATGTAGTTACATATCATATAGATATGTAGAGAAATTAATATGTAGTCACACTAGTTTCGGCCCATGTAATCCTGCCCGAAACTCTTATATATGTGCTTCTTAGGGGCTTAGCAACAATGTAACCCATCTTGAGGTTATCTTGAGATGATTTCGGGGCTTTAGTGTCCCCGCGGCCCGGTCCTCGACCAGGCCTCCACCCCCAGGAAGCAACCCGTGACAGCTGACTAACACCCAGGTACCTATTTTACTGCTAGGTAACAGCTCGTTAAGAAAGACAATAACATTGTTTTGAAGCAGAATTTTTTGTGTTCATTATCGAGAGCTTGTGTTCATTATGAACAATTATTGTTCAGTATGAAGGTTTATTGCAGAACATAACTTGGTGTTCATTATAGAGCATAACTAGTTGTTCATTATAGAACATAATTAGGTATTCATTATAGAACAACTAGGTGTTCATTATAGAACACAACCAGGTGTTCATCACAGAACACAACTAAGTGTTCATTACAGAACACAACTAAGTGTTCATTACAGAACACAACCAGGTGTTCATTACAGAACACAAAGTGTTCATTACAGAACACAACTAAGTGTTCATCACAGAACACAACCAGGTGTTCATCACAGAACACAACCAAGTGTTCATCACAGAACACAACCAGGTGTTCACCACAGAACACAACTAAGTGTTCATCACAGAACACAACCAGGTGTTCACAGAACATAACTAAGTGTTCATCACAGAACACAACTAGTGTTTATCAAAGTGTTCACTTTAGTACAGTACTAGACCAAGTACTTTTATAGCACAGAATTAGGGCTATTCATTTTAGCATTTAACTAGGCATACTATTTTTTTTTAGCACAGAACTAGATATAGTTATTTTGTTTTAGCACAGAACTAGCTCCAATGTTCGTTATTGCAATCATAGGCTCAGAAATCTTCTTAAGATACCTGGTTGATGGGGTTCTGGGAGTTCTTCTACTCCCCAAGCCCGGCCCGAGGCCAGGCTCGACTTGTGAGAGTTTGGTCCACCAGGCTGTTGCTTGGAGCGGCCCGCAGGCCCACATACCCACCACAGCCCGGGTGGTCCGGCACTCCTTGATAGGCCTAGCCTTTTACTCTAGAACACACCCGGAGTTTGATGTAACATCCGACATCCTAGAGTGATTGAACCGAATAGAGTGCATCAGAATGTATTATTAAAATGTTGAATAGAAACATTATCTTTCATTTTTATAAGTCACTTGTCATGATTCTTTGACAATTGATATAAAAGCCTCGTCTGGTTTTAGCACGCTCATTATCAAGGTATATATATATATATGGAAGGATATACAAATGCACAGGTATAAAAATATTGCTATAATTCAGAAATATATGATCATATCTGAAGTTTATAATAATAATATAGGGATCTCCTCCCCCCCCACACAGATGGGAGGGGGGAAAAACGCCCCCGAAGACTGTTGTAAATATGGAAACATCTCAACAGATAATAACAACTTAACGTATAGGTTCTTAAGGCACGATCAAGTTTATATCACTGCACGCCCCCTCAAGCTGGCTGGCGTCTATCTCTCTGTCTCTCTGTCTGTCTGACGACACACGCTGCGCCCCACACACACACACATACACGTACACTGAAGGGGCTGTGTCTCTGCATCATTCCCGACCGTTTACACAGACGTTGGCTTGAAGGAGATGGAAGAGGTTCTTGCACTTTCCATAAAGTCTACTGCAGAAGATGGATAGATTCATTCCAGGTCTTAAGAGATCCTACTGGAGCTGATGGATGCATTCCTGCACCTTCCGGAGATCTGCAGACTACTGCAGAAGGTAAGAAGGGTCGTTGGAGCTCCCGTAGAGATAATAAACATGTACTCTATATAACGCAGGTTTAGCAATAAAGTTGTCTTCAGCAAATCTCCCATTCAGATCACTTGTCCCAAGCGCTTGTGCTTGGGAGAGGAACACACGGGGAGTGGCGTCCTGCGGAACCCCTCAATACCAGGACCTCGTTCAGATGTTGCCCGTCAATGCAACATTCTCCCAGCCACATTTCGTGAAATGACACACACACATACACACACCATTGTATTTGTTAAGGCGTGAAAGCAACGCGAAGAAGGTTGGGGGTGTAGATGGGGTGTCGTGGTGTGTAAGGTCCGCTTGAGGAACAGCTAGCTGCTTGCAGAAGCCCCCAGCACCTGTACACAACAGTCCAGGCCAGGTGCGAACGAGACAGCAGTACACAAGATATAATTTTTTTTACTTTCAATACACTTTCACTGCTGCAGTGGTGGTGTATCACACAGGAAGAAGGAAGGAAATGGGGGAGAAAAAAACAGGTATTTTACGATCGTTCACCATCAGAGCATCACAACACCCAGGGGTAACGACCTTCACTTATTGCACATCTGTAGCGTCACCACCACCAGCCGCGTCATCACTTCTCGCGCCTGTGTTTCCCTTGTTCAGTCACCAAAGTAACCACACGGCGTCAGAGTACATGTGAGGTGGTGTGGCGGGTGTCTCCAGCAGGAGACAGCCAGGGCGCAGCCCTCCTCCTCCTCCTGCTGCTGCTGCTGCTGCTCCAGGGCAGCAGGAGCCGCCGCCCAGGTCGCTGCACACGCCCGTGAAGAATAATACTGAGGTAACTTGTGGGGCTGAGCGACCTAGAGGTCGGTGGCAGCTAGCGGGGGGCGCGGCGGCCCCCCTGGTCGGTGGTGGTCGTGTCAGGGGGGGCGGCGCAGCGGTTACTCCCACGTCAACATCACAGACTAATAAAACATTACTGGCCGGCCACCAAAGAGTTCTGGCCGACACGCACAATATTGCACAGGGCGAGTCGTGGCCGTCCCTGGCGCTGCCACGGCACTGCTGCCCAGCACGCACACACACACATGGCACGGGTCACTAGGGGGGGCAGGAAGGGTAATGAGGGGTATGAGGAAGAAGGGACGGGGGGTCGAGGGGGGGGGTATATATCACAACTACTACCGACTGCTGGAGGCGGAGCGGAGGAGGTACTGCATCACCTCATACTTGCCTCGCCAGCACGCCAGGTGCAGCGGCGAGAACCCGTCGCGGTTGGTGAGGTGGAGCGACGCGCCGTGCGCCACCAGCACCTTGATCACCTCCAGGTTACCGTCCATACACGACTGCGTCAGCGCCGTCTGCCCGTCCGCGGTGAAGCCGTTAATCTGCACCAGCTGCGAGTACCGCGTCAGGATCCGCTTCAGTTCGCGCGGGTCGCCGTCCTGCACGGCCCGCACGAACTCCGCCTGACACCCGAACTGCTCCACTCCAGGATAGCCGGAGTCGGGTGGGAACTGGAAGGCGAAGTCGGGAGAGGCCGAGCGCTGGTAGCCCGGACTGGCGGGGCAGCTGTAGGCGGGGGAGGCGCCCCCGGTGCTCTCGGAGCCGCTACTGCTACTGCTGCTGCTGGTGGTGCTGTAGGCGGGGCTGTGCGCCGTGTAGGCGGGGGAATAGATCCGCTGGTCGTCGTAGGGGTCGGTAAGGGGCGCAGGAGAGGGCTGCGGCGAGGACTCTCCCGCGGACATGATGGAGTCCGGCGAGGAAGGCGCGTCATCAGAACACACGGAGCTGGCGCGTTCCACCTTCATATCTCTGGCGATGGGACTGTTTTTTTTATTTTTTTACTGGTGGTCCCTGGAGACTCGTCAGGCGCGGCACATGTGAGCTCAGCGAGACTCGGGATGGGTGCTAGAGCTCGCGGCGGGCGCTGGGGACTGACTGGCCGCTGCGTCTGTGTCTGGCCAGTGTGGCGCGCGGCCGGTGCTGCGCCCTGGTGGCCGACCCGCGCACCACCACGTGGGAAAAACTGGCGGCAGCGTGAGAACGGTGTCAGCCCCGACACCCGCCCCGTACCCGCCCGCCCCGTACCCGCCATACCCGCCCCGTACCCGCCATACCAGCCCCGTACCCGCCATACCCGCCCCGGACCGCCATACCAGCCCCGTACCCGCCATACCCGCCCGCCCCGTACCCGCCCGCCCCATACCCGCCCGCCCCGTACCCGCCATACCCGCCCGCCCCGTACCCGCCATACCCGCCCGCCCCGTACCCGCCATACCCGCCCGCCCCGTACCCGCCATACCCGCCCGCCCCGTACCCGCCCGCCCCGTACCCGCCATACCCGCCCGCCCCGTACCCGCCCGCCCCGTACCCGCCATACCCGCCCCGTACCCGCCATACCCGCCCCGGACCGCCATACCAGCCCCGTACCCGCCATACCCGCCCCGGACCGCCATACCAGCCCCGTACCCGCCATACCCGCCCGCCCCGTACCCGCCATACCCGCCCGCCCCGTACCCGCCATACCCGCCCGCCCCGTACCCGCCATACCCGCCCGCCCCGTACCCGCCATACCCGCCCGCCCCGTACCCGCCATACCCGCCCCGTAACCGCCATACCCGCCCGCCCCGTACCCGCCATACCCGCCCCGTACCCGCCATACCCGCCCGCCCCGTACCTCCATACCCGTCCCGTACCCGCCATACCCGCCCGCCCCGTAACCCCATACCCGCCCCGTACCTCCATACCCGCCCCGTACCCGCCATACCCGCCCGCCCCGTACCCCCATACCCGCCCCGTACCTCCATACCCGCCCGGCCCGTACCGCCGTACCCGCCCCGTACCGCCATACCTGCCCGCCCCCGTACCCGCCCGCCCCGTACCGCCGTACCCGCCCCGTACCGCCATATCCGCCCGCCCCGTACCCGCCATACCCGCCCGCCCCGTACCCGCCCGCCCCGTACCGCCGTACCCGCCCCGTTCCGCCATATCCGCCCGCCCCGTACCCGCCATACCCGCCCGCCCCGTACCGCCATATCCGCCCGCCCCGTACCCGCCATACCCGCCCGCCCCGTACCCACCATACCCCCCCGTCCCCCATACCCGCCCGCCCAGTACCCGTCATACCCGCCTACGCTAATTCATTAGACCGTGACCGAAAATCTTGCTCGATCCCACCCTCCCCCCCCCATGCCCAACCCCCTACGCCGTGCCCACCCGTCAACTATGCGGGGCCTGACGGCTGAGTGGACAGCGCTCGGGATTCGTAGTCCTAAAGTTCCGGGTTCAATCCCCGGTGGAGGCGGAAACAAATAGGCAAAGTGTCTTTCACCCAGATGTTCCTATTCACCTAGCAGTAAATAGGTACCTGGGAGTTAGACAGCTGCTACGGGCTGCTTCCTGGAGGGGGGGGGGGTGTAACAAAAAGGAGGCCTGGTTGAGGACCGGGCCGCGGGGACGCTAAGCCCCGAAATCGCTCACTGTGACCGGCCGCCCACTCTAAATGTGTGGCCACGTCTGTGGTAGAAAAAAACCCGCTGAGTCGCAGTAGAATTTTATGTAAACGGCGAAAACTTACATAAAAAAACTACACATGAATTACATAACAGTCACAATAATAACCCAACACACATACATTACAGGCACACATTACAGGCACACATTACAGGCACACATTACAGGCACACATTACAGCCACACATTACAGGCACACATTACAGGCACACATTACAGGCACACATTACAGCCACACATTACAGGCACACATTACAGGCACACATTACAGGCACACATTACAGGCACACATTACAGGCACACATACATCGGCGGCATATGCAAGATTGGCCAACATAAGAACTCCCTTTAGAAACTTGTGTAAGGAATCGTTCAGGACCTTGTATACCACTTATGTCAGACCAATCCAGGAGTATGCAGCTCCAGCCTGGAGTCCATACCTAGTTAAACACAAGACAAAGTTAGAGAAGATTCAGCGGTATGCCGCCAGGCTCGTCCTGGAACTGAGAGGTATGAGCTACGAGGAAAGGCTATGGGAGCTAAACCTCACGTCCCTGGAGAACAGAAGAGTAAGGGGAGACATGATAACCACCTACAAAATTCTCAGGGTGAATTGACATGGTGGACAAAGACAAACTATTTAGCACGAGTGGGACACGAACAAGGGGACACAGGTGGAAACTTAGTATCCAAATGAACCACAGAGACGTTAGAAATATTTTGTTCAGTGTGAGAGTAGTTAACAGGTGGAATGCATTAGACAGTGATGTGGTGGAGGCTGACTCCATACACAGTTTCAAGTGTAGATATGATAGAGCCCAGTAGGCTCAGGAACCTGTACACCAGTTGATTGACAGTCAAGAGGCGGGGCCCAAGAGCCGAAGTTCTATAACCGAGTCAAATAGTTTCGCGAGTCACGACACTGCAAAACGTTGTTGAATAATAAGCAGTTTATACACTAGTCAGAGGGAGCCTAGCTCATCAGGGAGTCACTATCTTGAGGTTATCTTGAGATGATTTCGGGGCTTTAGTGTCCCCGTGGCCCGGTCCTCGACCAGGCCGCGGGGACACTAAAGTACATAAATCACTGAGTACATAAATCAAATAATTTGTTTAATAATGTGTTTACAGCAATAGTTCCAGAACTATCAGAGGAGAACATAGCACCTCGACTGTTCTTTGGAATGGGAACAAATACAGAGTATATTAGAGATGATGTTTGGATATTATCCCGTTTTCCGTTCAGCAAACATTTTAACGTTCCCAGGATAGTATCAGTGACGTTCTTCACGTGTAGTTGTGTTCTAGGAGAGGAGGATTGTGCTCCAAGAGGAGAGGATTGTGTTCTTGGAGGAGAGGATTGTGATCTTGGAGGAGAGGATTGTGCTCCAGGAGGAGAGGATTGTGCTCTTGGAGGAGAGGATTGTGCTCTCGATGGTAGCAACAATTTACGCGTGAGGTATATTGAAGATTGCCGGCAACTTACTCTACTGTGACGGGTCGCTTACTCTACTGTGACGGGTCGCTTAATCTACTGTGACGGGTCGCTTAATCTACTGTGACGGGTCGCTTACTCTACTGTGACGGGCCGCTTACTCTACTGTGACGGGCCGCTTACTCTACTGTGACGGGCCGCTTACTCTACTGTGACGGGTCGCTTAATCTACTGTGACGGGTCGCTTACTCTACTGTGACGGGCCGCTTACTCTACTGTGACGGGTCGCTTACTCTACTGTGACGGGCCGCTTACTCTACTGTGACGGGCCGCTTACTCTACTGTGACGGGCCGCTTACTCTACTGTGACGGGTCGCTTACTCTACTGTGACGGGTCGCTTACTCTACTGTGACGGGCCGCTTACTCTACTGTGACGGGTCGCTTACTCTACTGTGACGGGCCGCTTACTCTACTGTGACGGGTCGCTTACTCTACTGTGACGGGTCGCTTACTCTACTGTGACGGGTCGCTTACTCTACTGTGACGGGTCGCTTACTCTACTGTGACGGGCCGCTTACTCTACTGTGACGGGCCGCTTACTCTACTGTGACGGGCCGCTTACTCTACTGTGACGGGCCGCTTACTCTACTGTGACGGGCCGCTTACTCTACTGTGACGGGCCGCTTACTCTACTGTGACGGGTCGCTTACTCTACTGTGACGGGCCGCTTACTCTACTGTGACGGGCCGCTTACTCTACTGTGACGGGCCGCTTACTCTACTGTGACGGGCCGCTTACTCTACTGTGACGGGTCGCTTACTCTACTGTGACGGGCCGCTTACTCTACTGTGACGGGTCGCTTACTCTACTGTGACGGGCCGCTTACTCTACTGTGACGGGCCGCTTACTCTACTGTGACGGGCCGCTTACTCTACTGTGACGGGCCGCTTACTCTACTGTGACGGGCCGCTTACTCTACTGTGACGGGCCGCTTACTCTACTGTGACGGGCCGCTTACTCTACTGTGACGGGCCGCTTACTCTACTGTGACGGGCCGCTTACTCTACTGTGACGGGCCGCTTACTCTACTGTGACGGGCCGCTTACTCTACTGTGACGGGCCGCTTACTCTACTGTGACGGGTCGCTTACTCTACTGTGACGGGCCGCTTACTCTACTGTGACGGGCCGCTTACTCTACTGTGACGGGCCGCTTACTCTACTGTGACGGGCCGCTTACTCTACTGTGACGGGCCGCTTACTCTACTGTGACGGGCCGCTTACTCTACTGTGACGGGCCGCTTACTCTACTGTGAGCTCTTCTTCAATCGCAAATTGTAAAAAAAAACGCAATATGATAATATCCACAAGAATGAATAAAGTAAAATGCAGAGCTCCCAGAATGTGTTCATTAAAAATAATACCAGCAGGTTATAGTAGGTTATTTATAGTATATTATAATAGCAGGTTATTTAACTATAAGCTACGGGGGTATATAATGCAGCTGATGCCATCTATCCGCAGAAAATTGCACTATCAACAGGCCCTTAACAGCAGGCCTTAAGATACAGCTGATGCCATCTATTAGGATAAAAATACACTATCAGGCGCACGTAACAGCTGATGCCATCTGTTGGGATAAAATTACACTATCAACAACAACAGGCGCACGTAACAGGTGATGCCATCTGTTGGGAGAACATCGAACTGTGAACAGGCCAACAGCAGCCCATAAGGCTGGTCCTTGTGCTGAAGAGAGAGCATTCCCGCGCTTGGATTTCATTGGTAGAAACTCTTTGTTGACATTCTCACGACAGCCAATCACAGCAAGGGGATTAGCTAAATGCTGCACCACTCAATAATACATCTGTGTACAGCACACCAACCCCGCTTCTGTCACAACATTAATCTACCCCAAAAATTTGAACTTTTCAACCATTTAAAATGTGTCAATTGAGTGATAATTTAATACTGTAATTTAATAAATATGGGGATAAAAGAATGGCTTGGCAACCTGACCTGTGACGTCATCAGTGAGGGCGGGGCTTTGAAACGAGAGAGAGAGAGAGAGAGAGAGAGAGAGAGAGAGAGAGAGAGAGAGAGAGAGAGAGAGAGAGAGAGAGAGAGAGAGAGAGAGAGAGAGAGAGAGAAAAGAGAAAGAGAGAGAAAGAGAGAGAGAGAGAGCGCAATCCCACAACAGTTGCCCAACTCCCCAAAAAATCTATTGCTAGGTGAACAGAGGCATTAAAGGAAAGAAAACGCCCTCCAAACATTTATATCCTGCCTAACTGAACTCGAGACATTGAGGCTACACTGCCTGCTGCCTTACAACTCCTTATTCTCTCCAGAAGTATTTTAAATGCTTCGAGAATTCCTGGTTCGAATCCCGGGCGGGACAGAAATGGTTGGGCGCGCTTCTTATCGCCTAGGAATGCGAGGCTGGCTAACATCAGAGCAGTCATCAGAAACCTGTGTAAGGAATCCTTCAGAACCTTGTATACCACATATGTAAGACCAATCCTGGAGTATGCGGCCCCAGCATGGAGCCCGTACCTTGTCAAGCACAAGGCGAAGCTGAACAAAGTTCAGAGGTATGCCACTAGACTAGTCCCAGAACTAAGAGGCATGAGTTACGAGGAAAGGCTGCGGGAATGCACCTTACGACACTGGAAGACAGAAGGGTAAGGGGAGACATGATCACAACCTACAAAACTCTCAGAGGAATTGACAGGGTAGATAAAGATAAACTGTTTAACACTGGTGGGACGCGAACAAGGGGACACAGGTGGAAACTGAGTACCCAAATGAGTCACAGAGACGTAAGAAAGAACTTTTTCAGTGTCAGAATAGTTAACGGATGGAATGCATTAGGCAGTGATGTGGTGGAGGCTGACTCCATACACAGTTTCAAATGTAGATATGATAGAGCCCAGTAGGCTCAGGAACCTGTACACCAGTTGATTGACAGTTGAGAGCCGGGACCAAAGAGCCAGAGCTCAACCCCCGCAACTAGGTGAGTACCTAATGCACCTGTTCACCTAGCAGTGAACAGGTGGCCCAGGAGTTAAGTTAGCTTGTTGTGGAGTTGCATCCAGGGGAGAGTCAGTAATTCGACCCTGGGCGGGGACCTCGATATCAGCGTAACATGTACTGTATATATAAACTGGCTGCCTGTCCCCCTACACAATCAATTATTAAAATATTTATCAAAGACGGGATCATTAAACATGTCCCCACAATCCTTTAAGTCCCCCCCATTAAACTTGTTAATAAAGAAAATGGTATCCCCGTTTTCTATATTTTTTTTCAGTTACAGTGGAACCAGAACAAAAGTAAATTAAATGAATACGATAAATAAGTTATTATTTTACGTTAAGTGCATTAATTCAGCGTAATTAATCCATTTAGCATATTGTTATTCAAATTAATAACCAACTTGTTCCCAACACAAACTTACCTTAGTACAAGACGACAATGATACCTATAAGGAATACACGAAGCTGATAAATCCAAATAATAACTTAAGTAATAAGACTATTATAATTACAACGATCGACAATAAGGACTAAATAAAAAATTACAATTAAACTCCTAAATATTCAAAGATTCTATGCAAGTACAAATTAAATCAATCCTTGTTTACTTACCCATGTAAATAGATAAAAAACATTATAAAGAAACTCAAATATTATAAAATAATACATGCACAATTTGTATATTTAGTATCATATTTAAACAGATAATTATAAAACACATCCTACCTCAAAAAAAAGAGCACCAAACATCTAAATCATGGGAAACTAAACAATTAAATAACACGATGGCGCTGTTGGTGATTCAAGTCGTACAGGGGGGAAGTAACCTTTGATAAATTCCGTCCTCCTAATTGCGACGTTCAATTAGGAGGATGGGTTGTTTAACCAGCGATTACCTGACGATTATTTGGTGTGTGTGTGTGTGAGCCTATTTATCTTCGTAACCTGAAGCCCCACCTAACCATCACAGCCAGGCTGATCCAGTATCAGAAAACTTTTCCAGCAGAAACAACCTTTTTGCAGTTTTGACTTCAAAGTTTATGCACATACAGGAAGCTAAACGATAATGATACGATAATATTTATTTATACAAAAATATACAATGAATATGTTACAAAGCTTATATTCGCAATAAAATATTTTTTGTTTTATATTAGAAAAAAAAATCAATATTTTCTCCTGTCATTTCAGGAAAGTCTTGAAATATAATAATGTTATATTACTGTCGCTTATTCCTTTGGCTAAATTAATTACATTTGCAGATTTTATATTAATTAAATAATTATGGGCCTTCATTAACAATGTTGTTAGGAAGATAATTGATGCTAATTAATATGCTATTTCTTAATATACAATTTAATTGTTATTGAATGTTCATAATACTACAGTGTAATCTCAGGGATATACACAGAGGTATACCTCATTTATCGCTGAGGAAATATGCACTCAGTTTACCCAGTTTACTTAGTCCAAGACTATATATTCAGAGCTAAAATAAACTTGCTGATTGGCTGAGTAATAATATTTATGTCTTATTTTGACATCAGTGTCCTCTGGGCAAGATTTTTTTTTCCAGGATTAATGTAACTTATGGAGAAGGTCACAGTCAGCAGCGGTACAAACGTCCTTTCACAGGTCAATTATTCCTGTCGGTACTTAATTTATCAAGAGATGAATGTAAAAAGTCAAGAATATTTATAATACAACCTAATACGCCAAAAATTATATTAGAGGAAATGTTTGGTGAAATGTTAAAAAATGGACTCTTGGACCCCTAAAAGTGTTCGTTTTGTACTATTCACTTTATAAAGTTAGAGGGAAAAAAGCTAAAGCCAAATTTAGACACTCGTAGGCCTACGAGTGCTTATTAGGCCTAGGATAGGCTTGGTTAGGCTCTTTGGCTACGTGTCTGTATTCAGTGTCATTTGGGCTAATTCAATAATACATAACTTGAGTGTTTGGGGGGTCAAACAGTATGTTATTTTTGGGGGTTAAATCATGTTATGTTTAGCTATTATTTAAAGTTGGTGATTTTAAAAGTTTATAAAATATTCAAGATAACGTGTAAGGTATTGGTCAGTAGTTGTCGACGTGGGTAAGATTTTCAGCTATATGGAGTAGACCTAATCAGGCTTTCTCAAGAACACCAGGGAGGACTGATGTGTTTCCAAGAACGCGGGTTCAATCCCATTAAATAACCTCAATATTTTATCAAGGCCTAGTTTTTATATTATATATATATATATATATATATATATATATATATATATATATATATATATATATATATATATATATATATATATATATATATATATATATATATATATATATATATATATATATATATATATATATATATATATATATATATATATATATATTCATTGTATACATTAAAATTGGGATTTCAGATTTGGTGGGCAGCTTTTGGTTTAAGTAAACTAATTAAAGAAAAAACAAATTCCTCCATGAGAGAAAGATATATAAAATACTGGAATGCTTATCGGCATGAACATAATACTTATTCAGAACATCAGTATTCATCGAAGGGCCGTTCATAATGGCTGCCGTATCTTACGAACTGTGTTAGTAGTGGGTATGGCGACGTACCGTGACTGTGGGTGCGTGTCGTAGATTATCAGTCAGTACGTCAGGAGGGTGACGTAGGGGGGACAATACGTCATGAGAGTGACGTAGGGGGACAGTACATCAGGAGGAAAGGATTGGGGGGGTTGTTGTGTCAGCTGAGAGAGGCGGTCGTCAGCTGGTGTGGCTCCGTGGAACTTGTGTGATCTCAAGCGATTTCTTATCCTGCTGGACCTGCAAGTCCAGGACTTCCAGCACCACCTGGCGAACCTGGAAGACCAGAACCTCCTGGGGCTCCTCGACTTCCTGGGGCTCCTCGTCCTCCTGGGGCTCCTCGACTTCCCGGGGCCCCTCGTCCTCCTGGTGGACCGCGACCTCCCGGCGCCCCCCGACCTCCTGGGGCACCGGGAGTTCCTGGGACACCTGGTGCTCCTGGGAGCCCTGGACTTCCTGGAGCTCCTTGGCCTCCAGGGGCCCCTTGGCCTCCAGGGGCCCCTCGACCTCCTGGGGCCCCTCGACCTCCTGGGGCTCCTTGGCCTCCTCGGCCACCGGGAGCTCCTTGGCTTCCATGTCCACCATGGTCTCCAGGTGGGCCCATCAGTCCTGCTGGAATGGCTGGACTTCCAGGCATAAAACTACCCAAGTTTTTATATATATCAGATACGTTGTCCGTTCCCAGGCTGTAAAAAAACAAACCAGTTTAGTGTTAGAAATGAGCTAAACTAATACAGGAACCCAGACTCTACTGGAACACTAAATCCTGTAGATTTAGTGTTCTAATACCCTTCTTGCTAATCCACTTGGGATTACTAGTCACGATCAAAGCAGATACCGTAGAACCTCACGGCTCCCGGCACTTGTATAGAACACGGGATCAGAGACAGGTGAGAACTTGGATTGTTGCTATTTAGTAAGCAATTATCATAACCTCTTGAGGAGTGGAGTGGGATCTTGACTTTTAACTGAATGTTGAAAGTAGTGATTTCCTGTTCTCTTCGGTCAACACGAATTCTATTGCCTCAAGTAGGACACGTTTAGTTAAGATGTCTCTTTAAATTAATTCAATAACCGGTTGGGCTTTTTAAACTTTGATGTCTTAAGCTAGTGTCTAAACGTCGTTTACTCCCTCCTTGAGTGAGTCAATGTCCTTTAATTATCAGTAAACATGTTATCATTACTTAAGTGTTCAGAGTGTGCACTATTTCACTCCTTCCTTCCTTCTTTCCCCTCTACTGTGACACCAAGAGCTTTTGAGTTACTCGAGCTGTAAAGAGCCAGGACTCTTGCCCCAAGAGTTTCCTATAAGGTGTCTTCACACAGCACGTGTAGGGATATTAAGACCTGTTTTCTCCTTTATCTCACCCCCGGTTACCCAAATCAAGATAATTATAATAATAATAATTATATAAAGAATACATAAATTTATGGTGGCAGCGTTAAAGTTCCATATAATTCTATGGTTGTTGTTTAAGGCCGGGGGGGGGGGGGGTAGTATTATAAGCTGGAACGTCTCTCACTCTCTCTCTTTCTCTTTCTCTCTCTCTCTCTCTCTCTCTCTCTCTCTCTCTCTCTCTCTCTCTCTCTCTCTCTCTCTCAAACTGTGTGCACCATTTGAATTTCCCTGATGCAGGCTGTCTTCATACGCATAATAATGCTTATAGCAATAATTTGTTGATGCTTAAGATTCTCAAGAGCCTTACCTGCCAACCAACTGGTCTCCTGTGGTCCTGGTAAAGTCTCGCTGCTTCAGCCGGTCCTCCAAGTCCCCGAGCTTCACCTGGAGGTCGTCCGCGCGGAGCTGGAACGATTCCTTGAACGTCTTCAGTTCGAGGTTGAGGTGTCCGGTGTTATTCTCAAGGGTAGACAGACGCTGGGTTAAGTGCCTCAAGGTGGAGTCTGACCCCTGGAGACCGCTCACCCTCGTCTCCAAGGCCGTTGTTCGTGAATTAGCTTCGTTTTTATTTCTGTCTAAGTTTCTCAGCCGGTCTTCGAAGGAGTTGAGTCGACTGTCCACGGCGGAGTGGCGACCGTCTAGCCTGCTAACGTCGCCTGTAATGTTGCCGAGATGCGTCTGTAGCTTTGTTATCTGAGCCTGAAGCTGCGGACCTGTAAGCAAAAATATATATCATCAACACGTGTAAGCAAACACAGCTGTTATAGCGTTATATGACAAAGAGTGCTGGGAAGACGGGACACCACGAGCGTAGCTCTCATCCTGTAACTACACTTAGGTAATTACACTTAGTTAATTACAGCTCTCATTAACACGTGTAAACAAACAGCTCTCATTAACACGTGTAAACAAACACAGCTCTCATTAACACGTGTAAAACAAACACAGCTCTCATCAACAAGTGTAAACAAACAGCTCTCATCAACACGTGTAAACAAACACAGCTCTCATCAACACGTGTAAACAAACACAGCTCTCATCAACACGTGTAAACAAACACAGCTCTCATCAACAAGTGTAAACAAACAGCTCTCATCAACACGTGTAAACAAACACAGCTCTCATCAACACGTGTAAACAAACACAGCTCTCATCAACACGTGTAAACAAACACAGCTCTCATCAACACGTGTAAACAAACACAGCTCTCATCAACAAGTGTAAACAAACAGCTCTCATCAACACGTGTAAACAAACACAGCTCTCATCAACACGTGTAAACAAACACAGCTCTCATCAACACGTGTAAACAAACACAGCTCTCATCAACACGTGTAAACAAACACAGCTCTCATCAACAAGTGTAAACAAACACAGCTCTCATCAACAAGTGTAAACAAACACAGCTCTCATCAACACGTGTAAACAAACACAGCTCTCATCAACAAGTGTAAACAAACAGCTCTCATCAACACGTGTAAACAAACACAGCTCTCATCAACACGTGTAAACAAACACAGCTCTCATCAACACGTGTAAACAAACACAGCTCTCATCAACACGTGTAAACAAACACAGCTCTCATCAACACGTGTAAACAAACACAGCTCTCATCAACACGTGTAAACAAACACAGCTCTCATCAACACGTGTAAACAAACACAGCTCTCATCAACACGTGTAAACAAACACAGCTCTCATCAACAAGTGTAAACAAACAGCTCTCATCAACACGTGTAAAACAAACACAGCTCTCATCAACACGTGTAAACAAACAGCTCTCATCAACACGTGTAAACAAACACAGCTCTCATCAACACGTGTAAACAAACACAGCTCTCATCAACACGTGTAAACAAACACAGCTCTCATCAACACGTGTAAACAAACAGCTCTCATCAACACGTGTAAACAAACAGCTCTCATCAACACGTGTAAACAAACACAGCTCTCATCAACACGTGTAAACAAACAGCTCTCATCAACACGTGTAAACAAACAGCTCTCATCAACACGTGTAAACAAACACAGCTCTCATCAACAAGTGTAAACAAACAGCTCTCATCAACACGTGTAAACAAACAGCTCTCATCAACACGTGTAAACAAACACAGCTCTCATCAACACGTGTAAACAAACAGCTCTCATCAACACGTGTAAACAAACAGCTCT
>NC_091223.1:16036100-16103600 GCF_040958095.1 Procambarus clarkii | reverse complement strand
GACAAGGATCTGGGATACGAGGACAAGGAGCTGGGATATGAGGACAAGGAGCTGGGATATGAGGACAAGGAGCTGGGATATGAGGACAAGGAGCTGGGATACGAGGACAAGGAGCTGGGATATGAGGACAAGAATCTGGAATTTGAGGACGGAATGAAGGAAAAAAAGAGCCACTCTTTAAGGAGTCTCTTGTTACATCATAAAAATCAAATGACAAAAATCATATTTTATAAAATAACAATAAACAAATAATAATTATTAATACAATTATAATTATAGTTAATATATAAAACTAATAATTTGTAACACAAAATCACTAAACATTATCAAAGAATAATTTCTCAAAATATATTAATAATAAAGTAATCTAATAAAGAATTATAATATTTGTATAGTTATAATACTACATCATATTAGTAATTATTTTGAGTATTATTAAACTTGGAATCGAATTACAGTATACAAAAAATTATCAAAATTGTTAATATTATTTTCAAAATACATTATTATTGTGTCTGATCAAATTATTATTTATTTTATGTTAATTATTATCAATAAATTACATTTGCTATTTATATTATTGTTGTTAGTTTAATTGATAATTTGATTATTATTTTAACTCTGATAATGTAATTATAAGTAAAATTAAATTTCACATAACTGGAAAATGGAAGATTCAGGGGAGACATGATTACCACATACAAATCTTTCGGGAAGTTTTCAAGCTAGAGCGTAACCGACACATAGATTTAAGAACCATAAATTAGGAAAGGGAGAACTGCCAATAATTTGGAAAACGGCGAATGTGATACCAATAGATATGAAATAAAGATATCGCGAGTCACTGAACTACAAACTAGGCTCATTAACAAACTTCCACTGGAAGTTACTTGAGAGTAATTCAAAAAGACACTTAGAAAAGCAGAATCTTGTCTCTTAACATCAACAGGGATTCATCTGAAGGAAATTTTGCTGGACAAATGGAATGTTTTGCGACCCCAAAAAAGATGGTAATCAAAACATAGAGAAAGAATTATCCCTCACTGCATTTTCGTTGAAATACCTAAACACACACACACACACATATAGACAGGCATTTACACACTCACAGACAGGCAGATGGATAGACAGACCCACTAACAGTATAAGAAACAAGAGAGATACACACAGACACACTGACAGTAACACACACACACACACACACACATATATATATATATATATATATATATATATATATATATATATATATATATATATATATATATATATATATATATATATATATATATATATAGACGGGGAAAGTCAACTGGCCTTATTGTCTTTACTCGTAGCGTTGAGGGCATCTAACCGCTCCAAGACGGTCGGCATCTGAAAAAAGGGACAGAATTACATATATTCTCCATGGAGGAGTTTATCCCACTCTATGACGAATTTTACCACCCATTTTTAGAGTATGTTATTGAATAAAAATTAGATAATAACTATTTAAGAATTATATCATTATTAAACAACATCATTTATATTATAATTATATTAGTAAATAATTATGTAATTATTTAATAATTTTTAATAATTATATAATTTCTTACTAATTATATAATTAATTATATAATTTCTTACTAATTATATAATTAATTATATAATTATTATATACCTGCAAGGCAGCCGTGTGACCATGTAGGAACGTGTGTGTCACTGAGACCACAGTCATTATTAGGGAACCAGATCACTATACTTAAGTGAATAGCCTAACGTGACGAGGGACTGAATCATCACTTACAGAAACTACCGTTTTTATATATAGGGTTTTTTTGTCTCCTTAGTATGATGACTTTGCTTGGAATTAGATGACCAGGGCATGAGAACTGTCCTTTGAGTATGACAGATTTGTCCTTTTAAAGTATTCCCATAAGTGCTAAATTACGCCATAAGTGCTAAATTACCCTCACTAAATATCCCCTGGCCTGGTTGGTAGGGTAAACGTCTCGTATTTTAGAGTCCTGAGTTCGAACCCCCGATAGACCAGTTCCTGCAGGAAGTACCGAGTCAACAGGACTGCAATTGATTTATTTGTAGGCCCTTGGGGGAGAGTGCAACAGTCTTCCAGATCAAGTCAATCCTGGTCTCCCCCGCCTCACCTACCTTCCTTCCATCACCCACAAGTCCATGCACTAGGTACCTGGTGGTCACGGAACTGCTTGACCTCTCCATGCAGGTCTTCTATACTCCTGTTGGCCTGTATTGCAAGGTTCTTTACGAACATGAGAACGTCTTGAGTCTTGTTCTCACCCACCTCTTTCAGCAGCCCTTGGACCGCCGTCTCACTCCTCGTCACCGCCTGTAACATCAACCCACAACGTCACTCTCATTGTTTATCATTCTCGTCACTTTCATCATCTAGATCCACAAGAAGCATCACTTTTATCATCTAGATCCCCCAAGAAGCATCACTTTCATCATCTAGATCCCCCAGGAAGCATCACTTTCACCATCTAGATCCACAAGAGGCATCACTTTCACCATCTAGATCCACAAGAGGCATTATTTTTACCATCTAGATCCCCACAAGTCATAATTTTTTCTATCTAGGAAAATCGACAATAATCAATAAAAAATAACATTTATGAATAAAAGAATTAGCAGAAAAATCAATACTTTCCAGTTAATATATAATTTTAATCCTTCTATCCCATGTCCTATGAATACTGATTAAATTATACCATCAAACTTTAATTCAAAGTTTGATAAAACTTTATTATTATTATTATTATTATTATTATTATTATTATTATTATTATTATTAGTTTTATTTTATTGGTGTTGGAATAATGATGATTGAAACTTATAAGAGACGTGAGGTTTTGTTGGTTTATTTAACTTCTTTGATTTTTTATTCCCTTTTACAAGTTGTTTTGTTTATCTCAGGTTACTTTATTGTTTTCGTCTCTTTCTCTCTCATACCTCTCTTCTCTTACACTTCTCTCACCCTTCTCTTTCGCGTTTCTTTATGTTTTCTCACGGCTCACTATCTGAGGTTTCTCTCATCTCTTTCTCACACTTCTTTCAAGTCTCACTCTCTCTCTCTCTCTCTCTCTCTCTCTCTCTCTCTCTCTCTCTCTCTCTCTCTCTCTCTCTCTCTCTCTCTCTCTCTCTCTCTCTCTCTCTCTCACAACCACTTGGGCTGGACGGTAGAGCGATGGTCTCGCTTCATGCAGGTCGGCGTTCAATCCCCGACCGTCCAAGTGGTTGGGCACCATTCCTTTCTTCCTCCGTCCCATCCCAAGTCCTTATCCTAACCTCTCTTCCTTTCTTGTTTTTCTTGCTGCCAAGGAGGTGGAGGCCTACCTGCTGGTTCTTGGCCAGGTCGCTGGAGAGCCTGGCGCTGATGGACTCCTGAGTGGAGGCGCGGCTGGCGAGGTCCTGAAGGTCGGCCTGGAGGTCCTCGTTGATCTTCCTCTGCTGCTGCAGCGCCTCCTGCAGCAGCATCAGCTGCTCCTCTTGCTCCTGCAGTCTGCTGTCGTACTGCTCCTGTGAGGTGTAGAGGGGTGGAAAAGGCGTTTGAGGAGTCATTGTGTATGCTTAATATTTATTTCGAGAGGGAGAAGCTCTTGGGCCCGCCTCTTCATTGCTTTTGTCAATGTTAAAATGGATACCCAAGAGAGTTGGTAGTCAGCAGAGGGTTTCGTGTCTAGCTTGACCTTGGGAACTCACCTGCATGGTCTCAAGCCTTATGGAGAGGTCGGCGACGGTGGCGCCCAGCGTCGGGCTGTCGTCATCGCCGGTACTGGTTGGGCTTCCTGCCAACAGTTCGTCCAGACGCCTTCGGCGACCGAGAAGGTAAAAATGCATTTGAATCTATTTGGAAGATAACACAGAACAGGTTTAAGACCAGCTGGAGGTTTAAGACCGACTGAAAGTTTAAGACCAACTCAAGATATACTTAAATATACATGTTAATCCTGTCCTCCCACTTAGCAGACACAGCTCCCATTTCCTCTCCCACTTACTCCACCTCCCAGGCGTTAGCACGGGAGGAATACTCACACAGCTGAAGGATAACATCATGATAGATAGCATGGGAGAGCTGGGGAGGGGGGGTGGCCGCCACAATAATTTAATAAATGCTACTACTACTACTACTAATAATAATAATAACAATTAAAATACATATTATCATTACATTACTTTCTTGAACCATTTTTGTTATATATAGTGAATCAAACTGAGTGTCTGATTCATTATTGATGATTTTAGTTAGAATTGGTTACTCTGTTTATCGAATCCTTACTTTAATGATTTGTGCATAGGTTTGTATTGAGGCCTCAGACATAAAAGTTGACTGGTTTGAACTGCCTGGTGCATAGGTGAGGCAAGATGCAGTGGTGTCAGATATGGCCACTGAGCTAAGATTGGCTACTATAGGGAACTACACAATGTAAAGTAACATTTCATCGCTAGCAGTGTTCCCGAGCAATGTTCATGGGCACTTTTTGAATGCTATGGAATATTTTGTCTCCAAACTGAAAAAGAGTCACACTTTAAAGACCAAATTATTCGGTGTTTACTTTTAATCTTTCACACATTTTGTGTGTGTGTGTGTGTGTGTGTGTGTGTGTGTGTGTGTGTGTGTGTGTGTGTGTGTGTGTGTGTGTGTGTGTGTGTGTGTGTGTGTGTGTGAAGCAAGAAGGGAGGTGAAAGTTACTGAAGAAGATAATAAAGTGTTGGGTTACTGTGAGTCAAGACACTTGCAGCTGTCTTAAGTGTTTAGAACTCCTTTTTGTAATTGACCCATATTTTACTTATCTCTTCTTGACCCATATGTGATCCAGTTAAAGCGAGATATATATATATATATATATATATATATATATATATATATATATATATATATATATATATATATATATATATATATATATATATATATATATATATATATATATATATATATATATATATAATATATATATGATATGCAATACACAATGATATCAGTGATATCATTGTGTATAGGAGCCTTGGCACCGCCCAGTGCCCAGCAGAGAGAGAACCTCGTTTTCCTCTGGCTGAAAACCTTGACAGTTATGTGTTTTGCCCAAATGGTATCACAACATAGCCCTAGAAGAACAGTACACAGCTGGTGTAGGACTGTACGTGGCTGATACCTGTATATCCTAAGATGTTGATCAGTCATGTGGTACAGCCAACCACAGGGAAGCAGTAAAATCAAGTATATACAAGCATTTGGTACCTCGGTACTCGTTTCTTCCCTATGGCATCTGAGACACATGGCACCAGGGGCCAGGGGTGCCATGAGTTTCCTCAAGGAATTAGTCTCTAGACTCAGTAAGACAACCAGACACACAAGAGCTGCCGTTTATCCCCTATCAGCGCCTCATTGCTGCGTTCCAGAGAGGGAACGCCTGTTGTTTCCTGATTTTATCCAGAAGCTGAGATTCAGACCTTTTAAACCTTCATTGTGGTCTACGGGCTCACCATAGCCCGTGTTACTTGGAACTTTTTTGTTCCAGGTAGCGAATCTTTAACAACAACAACTTCATTGTGTTCAACAACGTGCAACTTGTAAAAAAAATGTCAAATAACCCAAAATAAAATATAAAAGAACGGGTGTGAGGGTAGGACAAAAGAACATGGAACACTTACATTGTTGGAGCCCTATAAGTCTGCTCTAATCCATTTTCTCTTGGTTTTCTCCTTCATAAAACAAGGGGAAACCTTTTTATTATTAGTGTGTACTCTGCGCTTGACCCATCTGCGCTGGTATGTGTGTCACGGTCCTCGGTTCTAAATCGGTCGGTTATGGTGTTATTTTCCTAGTTGTAACGTGACACTTGAGGCTAGGATATCTCCTGTAGAACTTATCTTATCTCGGTTATTAAATCTATTGTTATACATTTTTTGTTTTATACATTCGGTTTGCTTGGGACTTCGCGGTGTTCTACAGGGTGTCCCAAACTGTAGACTGTATCCTGCATGTGTGTCCTGATTCTAGGTCGATGTATATACACTGGCATGTGTCTTATCCTTGTTCACTGTAACTCTATCCTACCTCCACCTCTTCACGCTCCGCTCCTCTGCTTAGTCCTGCTCTCTTCTTTCTCCCCCTGCCGCTCTTCACACCCTTTTCTTCGCGTCCTGTTTTTCTTTTTTACCCGCAGAAAGGGAGGATGGACGGAGTTCAAGCCCCATTTTTTTTCTCAGTCATTTTCAAACATTGTCAACATATTACCTATTTTTCTTTCTCCATCTTGTGTACCATTGGCACCATGACCCCCTTTATGCCAATTAATGCCTTCTGACCTACTTAATGCCTACGCACTCGCCTTATGCCCCACCCCCCTTAAAAAGGGCCAAATGACCTTTTTTCCCTCAATATGTTCTTAACCTTTGAGTGTTCAGTACACGTTATCATATTAAATCTAAACTAAATGACAGCTAATTTATTCTAGGTAATTTTTCCTCTTACATGTTACGTATATTTCTATTGAATCGTATAACAACTGCCTGAAAACATCTTGCAACTCATAATAATGTATTATATATGATTTATATGTGGGCGGACCTATCGTAAAATCCTGGTTGGGCACCTGTTCTGGGGCTCCAGAACAGGGGCCATTGAACCATTATATATTGAATCTAATTATTTTTTGGCATGTAATTGGGTTGTATAGATCTGTATTATTTAACAGTGGTGACAGTGTAACACTGGCCTCAATACTAAGTGTAAAGAGCGTGGATGCCAGCTGACTCGCCTGTGGGACGCCCTCCTCTTCAATGTGACTCATTCACTACCCTCCTACTCCTTGTCCCCCTGTTTGAACACATGTTCTGCATCCTTTATGACACCTTAATTACTTGCAGCTTCAGCCTTCCTTTCCTTCTTGTCTCTTCTGCCTCCTCCTGATGCATCTCCTTGAGATCTTTTTCTCGTTCTCATTCTTCTTCTTATGTTTTTTTCTGTCACATTATTTGATTAATTTAATTCTTCTTCTCATCTATTTTTTACTCCATATCCTTCTCCTCCTGCTTCTCTTCATATCCTCATCCTCCAACACATACTTCGTACACTATATCTCTTTCTCTTCAGACCACCTATCCACCCATTCTTCCTCCCAGACACTATCCAGCAGACACTGCCCCTCGCAGAGCCAAAACACCTAACCTAACCTATCCAATCCTTAGTTTAACTATACAGATACGCAATAGTATTTATATAAAAATTGTTTTATTTTATTTAACAATACGTTGGGGTCGGCCGCAACTCGTACGAGCACAGCCATAGTATTGGGTTGTTAGTTCAGCAGCTGCTTGATGTTGAATGAACAGCAACAAAATGTGCACGTGATTCAGAATTATCTATTACGTTCATTTCCTGTGCTTGAAAAGCCTCTGCCTCGCGCTCTCTCTCTCTGAATGCTTCACCCATGAACTAAATATACAAATAACTGCTAACAGATACAAACACATAACATAACCTAGCCTAGCTACACACAAATTTATAATTTTATATTATTGAGAAAATGTAAGTTGTTAATTACACAGACTAGAAGTATTTACGAATGTGCCCTTGGAGACAGTCGCCGTATGGACGATCAAACCCTGGAACTAGGTTATTGCAAACTGACCTTCAAACAATCGTCAAACACTGAGGATAGGCTGCCAATTTCTCAGTGTACAAAGACCCACACTGAATAAAATTATACATGCTGACTGGTTAGAAAACCTGTTGTCAACTTCTTTATTATTTATCATTCTCCCATGGCTGATGGACATTAATTAAGCGCCTCACCTCAAATCCTCAGTTCTGAGGACGAGGGACAACGGAAGCAGAGAGAGGCGGTGTGGTGTCCTTAGCCAAGCGAGGCTACGTCAGTGCTTTCGTCCCGGGATAATATTCTCTCTCTCTCTCTCTCTTTCTCTCTCTCACTCTCTCTCTTGTCTTTTCATGAATTTGTCGTTATAAATATCCTTTTCTTTATCAATTATTCGTTTATCAAACATTTTCCATTTCTATTCAACATTTTTGTCCTGCCCAAAGAGAACTTTTTACATTGAAATATATTTTCTACATCTCATGACTGATGACTTGCTCAACACTTATACAATCGTTATTTATTGTTGCTCTCTTTCCCAAAATTCTGTCAAAACTTGAATTTCCCTGTTGTTGATGATTGAGTTTATATAGATAATAAATTGCACACTGAAATCACATAATAGCTTGATCAAGCTATGGGGAAAAAAATGTGGAATTGCATCTGGTGTGATCACGGATGCGAGTTTAATTCCATTGTATTGCTCTAAATTTTCTAATAGAGAAAAGTGTATGAGGCCAAGTCCCTTGCGGCGCCCCTCTCCTTCACTCAACCACTAGAATTCCTTCACCTTTTGACCCTTTGGTGATTAGACACGTCGATCTACGCGTTCGCTACGAACTTGTTTTGTTTTGATGAAATCTCTAATTCTATCCCGTTCTCAGGCTGTTCGACCATGCTGCGGACGACCCCATTTTCAACGGCCCGTGTATTCAACACATTGTCTCATATATAAATTAGCATTATTATAAATATATTTGAATTTAGTGCACAGAAAAGCCTAGAATAGATTAGAGTAGGTGAATACGTTATGTTGTAAATTATTTGTATTTGCAATACGTGGTTGAGGCTTTTACAGAGTTGCGATTCGAACAGATGTTGTGAGTGAAGCTTTGTTCAAGGAATGTTTTACATGTGAAGTATTAAGAAGAGTATTAAGTATTGGATTAAGAAATATTAAAAAGTATTTGTATACGAGGCTGACCTATTTAAATCTCACACCTCTAAATACTTCACCCAAGTACCACAAAAAAAAATTGTCAACAGAACATAAATACCTAACCTAACCTATCCTATGCCTACCCATAAACCAAATTTTAATATGCAAATTAAAATAATTATTTGTTGTTGTTAAAGATTTGCTATCTAGAACTAAAAGTTCCAAGTAGCACGGGCTATGGTGAGCCCGTGAATAAAATTTACACTTGATAAAATACAAATTGTTAATACACAGTTCTTTAAAGCTGATGAATACGTTTTTGAGGTTTGCCGTTCCTTGGACGAGCCTATCCTGATGTCAGATTGTCCAGCCCTCAACCAGTACATAGGAAGGTGAACTAATCTCTTATCATCGAGCCTGTCTCTATCGTCGCCTCCAGCATTTATATCTCAATTATGTTTTGGGGGCGGGTTAAGACGTCGATGTAACAGTGATCAACGATATGATCCTACATTAACTGATCGTTGATTTAACATAGAGGTTATTCCTGCTGTGGTGAGCCTGGCTGGCAGCGGGAGGAGAGAGACAGTCACAGTCAGAAGGGATTTCCAGTTAAATGTCATACACTCCCTCGTCGTGGCTAGGGCTCTCTGAAAGAGTTTGAGCACGTCGGGCTCTCTGAAAGAGCTTGGGCATGCTGGGCTCTATTCAAGGGTGGACTGTATGCTGGGTCATCAAACCTGGAAAATGTTGCAAAATTTGTCCATGCAATACCGTTATTGCAGTCCATCTGCAATCATATATAATGTTCATGAGATCTGAGACTGTCTGTTAGTTTAAATGTTCTACTCACGCCAAGAGAAAGAAGAGAGAAACGGAAAGGTATAATGTCTACATAGGTCACAGGAAAAGCCTTGATTTGACTGACGCTTTTCTTTAAAGAAATAGTCATCAGTTACACTGAATAACCAGGTTATCAAGGGCCAGCCACGGCTTCCTTTGTGTGTGTGTGTGTGTGTGTGTGTGTGTGTGTGTGTGTGTGTGTGTGTGTGTGTGTGTGTGTGTGTGTGTGTGTGTGTGTGTGTGTGTGTGTGTGTGTGTGATAACCACTCACCTGTGGTTCTCCTGGTACCACTTCCAAAACTTATCAGTCTGCCTCAGATACCTGCCCATGTTGATGAGCGTCTGAGTGTGACTTCTGACAGTATCCTCGAGGTTGACCTCCGGGCTGGTGGCGGCTGTTGGAGGTGTGGCGCCCACCATCCCCACCACCACCGCCAGCACCACCACCACCAGAGTACTGACACACTGTGGGCCTCGGAGGAGGACTCCGTCAGGTAACGCGCCTCTCCGAGTCCTCAGATTAAGTCGCATTTTCACGTTTTCTTTTTAAGAATTCGCAATATCTTTTTTTCTGAGTCAGTTATGATCACGTATTTCTTAATGTTCGCTTAGTTACGTATGATTCACATTTCTTTCTCATGTGAAGTTATTTCACTTGAAAAAAACACTGCAGATGAGAAATAAATCCATTATTTCCAAACAAAGGCAAAATATACAGGGAAACCTAATCTTTCAATAACGGCATTGTAATTATTGCCGATAATACGTGCAGATACATTTTTCCAATTGCTTCCCACGCATGCACAAAATCAGACAAGCATAAGAGGATGAAATAATGGAGCGTAGGGGAACGACATACCTCTCATTTCCCGATGTGATACAGAACTTTCCTGTTGCTTAGATGGGAAATGCAGTAGTCTACCCTTGTTGTTAACCTAATCTAAGCTAATGTCAGGAATACTAATATAATCTAATCTCAGGTAACGTACTAGACCTAACCTAACTTATATTGTCCTGTTACTCTAGAGGAAGGACAGTACTACATAGAGGGGAGCTAAAAATCCACTTGTTACGAGAACGGGATTATTGGTCGTTGGAGAATTCGGTAGCTGGAGCAAACTCGTTGCCAGTGCTCAAAATAGTTGTGTTAATCGAAACAATTTTTGGGGTATAGTAAAGTTAGATAACCTGCAGATTATTTAAAGTGAGGTTAGGTTAGGTTAGGTTAGAGGCGTGGCATAGATGCTAGGTATGTCGTTTAAGCAGCATTAGATATGACTCGACAATGCTCTTTGATACAACTCATAATTAACTTGCCTATATAGCCTAGCCTATAACTATTACTAGCCTAGTAAGTCCTATCCCTGAAAGACACCATGACATTTGAAACACATGTGTCATACCAACACTGTCTCCCCAACACAACACTGTCTCCCCAACACAACACTGCCTCACCAACACAACACCAACACTGCCTCACCAACACAACACCAACACTGCCTCACCAACACAACACCAACACTGCCTCACCAACACAACACCAACACTGCCTCACCAACACAACACCAACACTGCCTCACCAACACAACACAAACACTGCCTCACCAACACAACACCAACACTGCCTCACCAACACAACACAAACACTGCCTCACCAACACAACACCAACACTGCCTCACCAACACAACACCAACACTGCCTCACCAACACTGCCTCACCAACACTGCCTCACCAACACAACACCAACACTGCCTCACCAACACAACACCAACACTGCCTCACCAACACAACACCAACACTGCCTCACCAACACAACACCAACACTGCCTCACCAACACAACACCAACACTGCCTCACCAACACAACACCAACACTGCCTCACCAACACTTGGTCGGCTGCACAAACATTGCAGGTCGGAACCTCCAAGCGAGAACAGGTTGTTTACTATTGACAACGCTTGACCTAACATACACTTCTCTAATTTGCACTTGAGGAAGCACTCGTGGGCTCTCGAGTCCCTCGTAATTGATCATCAATCGTCAAAATTCACGAGCATACGCCCAAACCAACCGTCGTTTTATTTACGCATGTGAGACGTGCGTATAAAAGGGAATTGTGAAGGATTCTAAATCACAATATTACTGAGCTGCTTACTTCGGGGATTTTCAATTGTCTGTTGCAATCACTCCTAACAGGTTTCTAGGACATAATTCCTAATTACCTAAGTCCCCTAGGACCTATTTAACATCTGGGTGAACAGCTGTATCATATGAAAGGAAACATTTCCAACAGTTTTTATCTCATTGAATCACTGCGTTACGGTGTGACACTGCATTACGATGTGTCACTGCACTACGGTGTGTCACTGTGCTACGGTATGTCACTGTGCTACGGTATGTCACTGCACTACGGTGTGTCACTGCACCAAAGTGTGACTGGGAAGCGGGGAACTTGGGGCACTCACTAGCGCGATGTTCAGAGTGTCTCAGACCAGCCAGCGTCCTGCCCCACCGTCACCACCACTGTGATGGCTCATCCTCGGTGTGCCCCGCTGGCACTCAGCCTGCCGCCCACGCTGGCACTCAGCCAGCCGCCCACGCTGGCACTCACAGCCAACTCTAACAATGCACACTCATCTAAATGAGCACTTGAGTCAGTCAACGGCTGGATCAGCAGTTAGGGTAACCTAACAGCTGATTTACCTCTTGGTTCTGCTACCTCGCTCGTGGTTCGTGTCCAGGATATGTCAATAGGTCTTCCTGTTTGTTGCTGTCAATGCTGTTGTTGATGTCTCAGTTACCATTCATCACCGGGGCTTTCTGTTGACAATGTTGGAATAATCTTTTTCTTATTTTTTCCTGCTGTTGACGGTGTTATTTCATGTCCGTGCTAGAAGGTCTTTGTCGTTGTTTGTGGATGTTCTTTGTGGTTAAGTTGTTGTTATTACTGCAATTTAGGGTGATGCTGAAGCAAGTGGTTATTATAATATTGTTAGTACATCTGGTGCACCGTACATCTTTCCTCAATTATGGTCTGATATTTATTTTTTAAACAATTTACGAGCGCATTCTACGAGGTCATTCACGACCCAGGGGTATTATTGTTATAAACAACCTCGTAACGCTTACGAACTCATCAAAAAAAATTAATAAATGAAAACTACGCCGTCTTGATTGAGGAAAGATGTACAGGTTTCGTAAGAGGACACTTAAGTGCTGGATGAATCCTGGTTGAGTGTGTCAGCTGAGGCCATCATGCCGAGGGCGTCCCTTAAGGCCGCCGTATCCTGTGGGGGCTTCCCGTGACGTCAGCCTCACACCTGAATACTTCAGAAGGCTCTGAAATCTGAGGCGTTCATGAGCATTATGACGTCATATTGACGTCACACACCTCTTGCAAGCTATATAAAAACACTTTTTATCTTTTGTTAGGATAGGTTAGGTTAGGGTAAGTTAGTTTAGGTTAGATTAGGATATGTTAGGTTAGGTTAGATTAGGATAGGTTAGGTTTCGTTTGAATAGAACAGGATGGGTTGGGTTAGGTTAGGATAGGATAGCTTGTATTAGGTTAGTGTAGAATAGGTTGGGTTGGCTAGGTTAGGTTAGTTCAGATTGGGCTGGGTTAGGGAAGATTAGTAGCATTTAAAGATTAGTGATAACGTAAAGGAACACACACTTTCCTTGTGTTTCATATCCTAGCCAAAACATCCCCCCTGGCCATCGTAGGTTAAACTTATCGCTAACTACCAAACTAAACATTACAAAAGATTTTAATTAATCACCTCAACTCAGGACGCGAGATAATGGCTACAAAATTTAACCAAGTTATTTAGATTTACATAAAAAAAAATAGGTAGACACTGATTCTGAAATAGGGTTGCAGATGTTCGATAATAAGTATCGACGATGTAACCTCACTGAGTTGGTTGTTGCATGTCACTCGGGAGATGATGTTTGACGTCCCAGGATATGACGTCAGGGAGTCATTTACTGTGATGTGTAACCATTTCTGAGAGGCTGGCACTAGGGTTTCTGTATCACATCTCGGTAACACTTCCACCCATTCCTCTACCTCCTCCTCCTCCATCACCGCCACCACTACCACCATCACCACCACTGGCCTCACCACCATCACCACCTCTGCCCAGACTTGTTCCACCTGTTACTTTACAATTTAACTCTTCTAAGGTTGGAATTCTTTGTCGAAACTGGCTTTAAAGTTGTGGCTGGAGGTGGCTTCCACAGCTTCTATCAGTTCATTCCATTGTTGACCCCTAGGGTACGAGTATTTCCTACCATTTTAGTCTAATTAGGCTTTGTGGATTGTCTTCAATTAATCCTTATTTAGGTTTTTAAGTGACGTTCTACTGTTTGCCAGCATCACATATGCTGCCGATGTTACCCTGTATGTGTGTGTCTCTAGTGTCTGTGTTGCCGCTACCACTATCGACACTACCCCTAGGCCACCATAACCTCTAGCTTCAAAAACCCCAACCACAACCATCATCACGGTTATTGCCACTACCCCTACCACCATCATAACCACGGCCTCAACCACCACCACAACAACCCACCGCTACGGATCAGGTCAGTTTTGTAATCTGTCCCCCTCCCTTGATTAGTATGCAGGCGATGAGTCACAATAACGTGGCTGAAGAATGTTGTCCAGACCACACACTAGAAAATGAAGGGACGACGATGTTTCGGTCCGTCCTGGACCATTCTCAAGTCGATGAGAATGGTCCAGGACGGACCGAAACGTCGTCGTCCCTTCACCTTCTAGTGTTGTGTGGTCTGGTCAACATCCAAGTAGTAGTCTTGGGAGGGCTGACCATACCTAGAGGTACTTATATAACACGCTACTGACGGAGTTATGTTCCTAAAGGGGTACAGACTATCATAGATCTGTGGGGGGCACAGTCTATCATAGATCTGTGGGGGCCACAGTCTATCTGGACCCAAAATAATGCATTATAATGGATTAAAATGATATTTATTAAGCGAGAGAGCTAAATATTTAATTGTGTTTCAGTTCCTGGACCCATTATAATGTGTTTCTGTAATCCCAATTCCGCTTACAGATTGGGTATAGAGGCCGCAATGACAGACAAACAGGAACGGATTTTTTTTTGCACCCATTTATTGGGTTATAAACCCATTGAACCGGCCACTCTCTGAAGCCGTAAATACCAGTTGGAAAAATTCCCCAGGGACAATGATGGGACCTTTGACAAGCCGCCGACTACCTGTCTCCGTCGAGGCCATTAGAGATTTTTATGTTTTTTATTTGACACGCTTAGGTATACACAACAATGTGCTGCTACCCTATTTTAATAAAAGATTACATAGTGTAGATCAAAAACCAGTTATAAGTTCATCTAATCTTCCCATCTCACAGGATGGTTAGTCAATCAGGAGAGAAAATACCTGCCTCAATACAAAAAAAAAATAATTAAATTTGACTAAATAATAACTTTATGATCTACATAAGAGCTTAGCATCGAATCACGGAAATATTATGCAGACGAGGAGTCTGCTCTTGTTGAATCACTTGACACAAAAGATTATTGATGTGTGTATTTGTGTGGGTGATTAAATATGTATGTGTATGTATATATGTATACGTATGTATATGTACATGTATGCATGAGTATGTGTACATGTACGTATAACAATAATAATTTTGCAACTAGCGTCAAAAGATTGTTATTTGCTTAGCTAAACGAACTAGAGGGTTCAGTTCCTGAACCGATTATGTCCCTCTGTAATCCTTTACACCACCGCCCACGGGATGGATATGGGGTGCATAATAAAGAAATAAATAATAATAAATACATGCTTATCCAACATCCCCACCTCACATGACGGCCAGTCATACATGAAATCAGGACAGACTGATTAGCCCCCACTACCAAACTCTACGTACAACACAAGAATATCTTCCAATATTCCTGAGTGCATGAAATAATTACAGAGCGCAAAATACCTCATGCCATTTGGCCTGAAATAATTGATTGAACAGGGCAATCACAGATATTGTGGTAGCGAGTATGTACAAGCCCTTGTTTACATAGTTAATTGGAATGTTCACCATTGGGAATTCATCACCTGCATTAATAATAATAATAATACATAAAAATAACGTTTATTAAGCTACCAAAAAAATATCTATAAGGATCGGTTTCCTTAGAAACTGCGAGTGTTTGTTTACGTCAAGTGAGACAGGGAGGAGAAGGCCAGGAATGAAGGGCTTCTTGACCTAGTACGGACCATTTTCCTGGACTCCTAGAGCACCTTGGAGCCTGGCACTGACCACTGGAGGCACGGTTACAGCGTATTACAGCAGTGGGTGGGTGTATTACAGCAGTAGGGAGGGTGTGTCACACTCCTAAATATGTGTTTGTGTCTAGGAGTCAGACCAGAGGAAGCCACACCTTGGTTCAACACGTGATCATTGTTACTTGCAAGAAATTTACATTTTTATTATATATATATATATATATATATATATATATATATATATATATATATATATATATATATATTTTTTTTTTTAAGTGATAACCACACAGGAAGCAGGTTAATGAATTTGTAGAAGTTAGTCAATGCCAGTGTTACATGGAGTATTAGGTCAAAGCATGTACACAGCAGTTCAGTCAATTTTAACTGTTCAATGAAAGTTTAAAGCTCGTTTTCTGATTGTCAAAACCATCTGTATCGTTAGGTTAGTGTAGATTAAGCTGTCTTATGATTGGGTTAGTCTAGGGTATGGTGGGAGTTAGGTTATTGGGTTAGGTTAGGTTGTAAAATCCATGGGTGAACTGTCCTGTGTACGATGTGACTTATTCCTCAGGACTACTCGCTCCATTTGCGAGTTTTTTTTATGTTTGGTAGCACCACTTTATTTAGGTGTTTGAGTTGGTTTTCCAGTGTCAGGTACACTGAGAAACCCCAATGTTTGGTGGCTTATTTCTCTCTGTTCGGTGGCTTATTTCTTGGGAACCACTGACCGTTAAGGTATGATATTGTTACTATGCAAGGTATCGTAGTGTGTTTGGCAGGTGTAGGTGAAAAGTAAAAATTGTCCTACATATTCTTACAACCTTTTAATTGGATACCTTTACTTTCCAATATATTGTTGGATTATATTTAAAGAATTTTTTTGGGGGGGAATGCCACCATTTTTGAAGTTTCATTTTGCATGCTGGTCTGTGGGAGCAGAAAACTGTTAAAAATGCATTTTATAATAATATAATAATAATAATTTATTTAGGAACAGTACATACATAGGTGCAGCGTTACAGTACAAACATTCTGTTAGATTTAAAGATAGAGGTAGTACAGTACATACAATACCTAAAGCCACTAGTACGCATAGCGTTTCGGGCAAATTTGGCATTTTTTCGGGCAAATTTTTGGCAAAGGCATTTTGTTAATCTTACCTTCATATATATTTTGATACAGTCTTCCTCTCAGTACATGTATTGCTTATGTATTTCTTGAGGCCAGTTTTATTGTTTCTACTCTCGCCGACCAGCCTGGAGAAGTAGCAGCCCAGGCTAATGAGGTGGTTGCACTAGTTTCTCAGTTCACTAGCCTGATCTGTCAGGCTATTGCTCCTTTTACACCTGCATGCCCACATAAAGTAGTTCCAACAACCTGGGTGATCTGACAGTTTCCTTTTTAAAAGACTTCTACTATAGTTTTGGCAGTTCAGTATTTTTAAGAGTATGGTATTTGCTAGTAAAAAGATTGAAAAGTCACTTGCCTCAAATGTTTGCAGTGTTTGTCAATTGTGCTTAATACAGGTACTTTCCATATATTTGTATTATTTTTGCTATTTCCTTTTTTTTCTTTTTTAACTTCTCTACTACAGTGTTGACTAATTTAACCCATGTACAATTATACAGTACAGTGTACTTTAATTCTTTTTTTAAGATTCAAGTTTGCATATTATCTAATACAAAATAAAATATGTAATTTGTAAATCTTTACTGAAGGTCACCAATTTATATTCTAATTGCAGATCTCTTTATGGATATACAGTGCTTGTGGAGACATTTCAAGGAAATATTGTGATGGAATCCAATATCAGTTCACCGCATTCTTACTTTCCTGTAGCCCATTCTCCCCAAGGTAAGTTAGTAATTGGTATACACACACTCTCTTTTTTTTTCTATATAGTATTACTTGTGCAATATGCTGTTTGCTTAACCATTTCGCTACTTAATTAGATGTTAAAGTTGGTGAGTAATTATGAGAAGTGCTCTTTGAAAATTATTAGTGAAGGAAATGAGAATAAATTTAAGATTGCAATCAAACAACATTAGAAGAAAGATGAACAAGAGATGATATGATCAGTGTATAAGAGACTGAGAGGATTAGATGGAGTGGACAGAGAGATACTTTGAGATGAGGGTAGGTGAAATGAATGGCAATGGATGGATCATTTAACAATAAATAGTCAGAGAAGTGTAAAGAAAAATATACAGTATACATGTGCTAATAAATGGAACTTATTTGAAGTCGTGGGAGACGCCTTGATTTTACTACTGTGTGTTCCTCAAGGCTTGATGTATTCTTTTTTATAATTACTGAATTACTTTCCTCGAGTTCAATGTAAAAAAGCAAGTATTGACAGCTTTTTAAGCCATTGCAAAATGGAAAAGCATCACATACAATAGCCTTAATGTAGTAGATATCTCTCACCTTGGATGCAGTTAGGTAGGCATGTAGATACATACACACACACACACACACCAAAAAAAGCATGTTCAGATGCCCAACAAATATTAACTTTGTTATTTTATTATTTTCAGTCGGTGTGTTACCTGAAGTAGCATCTTTGAGTCGCGATGAGCTGGAAGATTTATTAACGTGTGATGACAAATTAACTGAATTTGTTGCTGCTCTGCCTCCGATGACAGCAGTTAAGACGCAATGTGATCAACTCATTGCTCAGAATGAAGCTTTAGCTAGTAGGTTCCTGTTTTGAAGTTTTATTGTTTTTTTCATTGTATGAATGTAGAGATATGGGAGATGATATATATTATGTATCTACCCCTGTACTGTATTACTATTTTGGCCTGGGCACTGGTTAACATTCTGTTGAGCCTCAGTTACCGTCAGCCTCTTCTAAAATTGCAGTAGTTCAGTTGCATTCCCTGTTGCATAGTGGTAAAGCACGTGCCTGGTGCTTCGCGAGCGCTTTGGCCTGGGTTCGTATCCTGGCCGGGAAGGATTGACTGGGGCGTCAATCATTAACTGTAGCCTCTGTTCACCCAGCAGTGAATGGGTACCTAGTTGTTTAACAATTTGGCGGGTCATATTCCTGGGAAAATTAGGATTAAGGACTTGCCCAAAATGCTATGCTTGCCAGTGGCTTCACAAGAATGTAACGACTCTTGTATTTATAAAAAAAAAAAAAAATCAGTCATTTAATATAGAGTTAAGACTATTATATGAATTACATATATTTGTTACAGAGGCTAATTTAGAACGCAGTAGTGATTATGAACATGCCCGAGATGCAACAATTCAGAAAGTGGAAGAGCTCACATCTTTACGTGCTAGCTTTGAGGAAATGACCCTCATGCAGCAGAAGGCCTCGGAGAAATTGGCTCCAGCAAGCATCCAGGTAAGCTAGTGAAGTAATTTGATGTAGCAACTGAATTACATCATTAATTTCTCTCATTGCAGTAGTGTCCAGCCACTTGTACTGGTTAGTACAGTGACGACCTTACTTCTTGCTGGTTTAAGTTCGATTCCCAATGTTCCTTCACTTTGCCCTTCCTCTTCCAGCTTCATTCTTGTACTTCTTTCCCTTCATGTGCTATATAGTCACATTGGCTTATTGTTTTCACCTCATAATTTACTTCATTATTGTAGTGTGTTTTCTGTAATTAAGCATTGCTTCAATATTTTATTTTTCTTATGGACTGCTGGGTCACTTTAAAAAAAAGTGAATTCCAACTTGTTTTCTTCCTGCATAAAATGGGCTTGAATGTTTATTCCCATTGATATTTTTTCTTGTCCATTACTGTGGTTTCACTTTACTCTTAATTTTGTTGAGTATAATATGTGCCCAATTTAATACTGTTTATAAATATATTAAGTTTTGTAGAACTTATTTTGTTACTTTATTTCAACTTCCCTCTTATTGAGTTGGGTGAATGACAGTAATTTATGCTGAATTGCCTGTCTTATATAATTGTATTAATGCTCTGACCTACACTACTAAGCTGTGTCAGTCCTGGATTATACCTGGAGAGGGTTCTGAGAGTTCTTCTACTCCCCGAGCCCGACCTGAGGCCAGGCTCGACTTGTGATGACTTGGTCCAACAGACTGTTGCTTGGAGCTGCCTGCAGGCCTACACATCCACTACAGCCCGTTTGGTCTGGCACTTCTTGCAAGATCTTATCTAAGTGCCTCTTGAATACATCCACCTTTGTTTTGGCAATATTTATAATGCTTGCCGAGTCATTGAATCCTCAGGTGAAGTGTTCATAAGTGGCTACTCCAACCTGACCTAGTGTGGATTAGAGGCTGAAGGATCTGATAAACATGCTTGGTGTGTAGTGTGTATTCCAAACTGAGGGTGGTATACAGATGTGGCATCAGATGAAAGGAAGTGTGCTCAAACCAGTTCTGTCCTGCCCAGGGGTTGTACCTTTGTCCCTTGGTTGTAAATTGAAGACATATTTCACTGTGCTACAGGACCCAACTACATACTTGCTCATTACACGCCAAAAGTCCTTCTCTATTAACTGTTATGTTCTTTTACAAAATCCATAAAGGCTATTTTCTCGCATGTCTTCTCAACAAGATTTCTTTGCGCAAATATCCAATCTACACACCTTCTTTCATCTCGTTAATCTTTGCTCAATTTCTTGTACTTTTCTAATAAAGTACAGTTCCCAGAAAGTTGTTAAATCTGTTATTAAATTCCACTTTAAAGTAGCTAAAGTAGTTCAGGACGGTGACGTTAGCCTCTGTTGAGTAGTGAGCCTTTACGTGATGATTGTTGAGTGCATCTCGGCTTTTAAGATCTTACTGGTTTTGTACTTGCGTTGTATTGCAAGTAGGCCTAAATATTTTCATGCATGATGAGAGGGGAGAACTTATATTCTCAGATTTTTGTAGAGATTGGATTGCCATGTTGCATATAGTTCTGGTGGTACTTGATTCTTCTGTTTAAACATTTTTATTTTTGTATTATTTTCTCTTATAGTTTGATCTTGGTACAATATTCTCTTAATAACTGTACAAACTTTGTAGTATATAAGCTGTATTGTATTGACACAATGCAAGTGAGTTATGTTGTGAAGTTGTGCAAACGTATTAAGAACATAAAAATATAGAAAATGGCGGATCTATTGGCCCATACAATGCAGCTCTTATTTATATCCAACCAAACTTTCATATACGCATACTGTATGTTTAACCTATGCTTGAACTAATCAGGCCATTCCCCATCTATTATGCTACTTGGTAATCTGTTTCACGAATTGATCCCCTACTCAGTTTTTAATTTATTTACAAATGTTATACACTACATATTTTTTTGTAATGCAGGAGAGTCTGCTAATAGTTGCAGCACAATCCGAAGAGGAAAGTGAAAAAATTGCGGAAGATTTCCTACAAAAGCACATTCAAGTTGAAGCATTCTTGAGCAGTTATATGGAGAAAAGAATAGTAAGTGGACTTTATAGTAATTCAGAATGCATAGATTAAGAAAAAGACACACGACTCCACAAATAGGGTTGCGTATGAGCATGCCATAATAATGCATTAATATATATGAATTATTGGATGCATACTATGGTCAGCAACTCTCAACAGAACTGTTAGGTTATTAGTAAATGTTAGGTGAAGAGCAGCATCAAGTGTAAGGAAATATTGCCAAATGCCTTGCCTTGCCTGGAATAGAAAACGTTGCCAAATGCCTTGCTCTGCCTGGAATGTTAAACTGGAGTTCAATTTGATGGAGAATTCGCTGCATGGGGGGCGGTGAACGTAGATCCCATTTTTACGCCTCTTGAGGGTCTTCTTTACACCAGTACCAGTTGCATGGCAGTTGCTGTGGAGTCTAACAGCATAAGGATCTTTTGTTCCTGAGGTAGGCTTAATGCCATTGCTTACTTTTTTTAAGGGCAGGATGACCATGCCAGATATATTTGCTTCGTAGAGGTGAGCACTTCAAATCCCTCAAATTGGGTTTTGGACATTTCTGCAGCTGAATGAGGCAGTTTTCAATTCACTTTTGCTCTATTTGAGCCAATTTGGTCTCTCAATATGTCAATATTTGTATATAACAAAACATCCTCATTTCATCCTCATAGTTTCCTTCCTTGTGCTTCAAACTCACACTGTATCTTGTGCTACCCACTCCCCTAATACTAGTACATACTTAAGACATGCATCTTCTCCGATGTAATCACCTCTGTCACTTTATATTGTAGTTATATGTTGATATCAAATATAGCTACAATGTACTGGTTCATCTTACCTGATCTGTTAGATTAAGAACCTGCCCAAAATGCTATGCATGTTAGTGACTTTGCAGGAATGTAAACATACCAGTATGTACTCTCACAAACTCGTTGTCAAGCAGTTATTTAGAGAACTGCTCCATAGAGTAGAAGAACTCCTGAAACCCTCTCTCCAGGTATGTACCTTCTTGTAAATAAATAAATAACTAAATAAATAAACATTTATAAAGTACAGTACTGTACTTAATAATAATAAATTATTTTTTAAGGATTGTTACTTTCCTCTCAGGGTTAGCAAGCTTCATGAATTGTATTGAGCACAGGGAAGTGTCTTTCTTTTTGGACAGACTTTTTGTGTGCCTCCATTCTCTGTTTATGTATAGACAGAATTTCCTTTTGTATGGGGCCTTTTTCGTTCAGGCTTGGGTCCTGTGTATGGTGTGCTTCACATTGCTCCATTACTTTGATGCTATATACTAGCATAGTCTTGTGTCTTCTGGCACCATGTTCCTCGACCTGAGTGTGAACCTTGGTGCAAGAGGAACATCTCCCAGATGCTGTTCTGGCACGTGAAGGTTACTCGGCCTCACATGTACCATAGGGTGAATGACTTGTGGGCCTGTGGTGTAGTACTTGCAGAGCTGTCTTTTCAGCCACATCCTGTATAGAGATCAGAGCTTGGAGTTAAATATCTTCCTAAAGTTCTCCTCTTTGGGCCATCAATGTGTAGCTCTTGGTTGACTCTCTGCCTGCTAAGCTTTGTTGATGTACTGATGCTATCATTTTCTGATGCATCTCTACTGAGCAGCAACTCTTCCCCTTTATGCTTTCCTTGGACACTGCTCTTCAGCACAGGTAAGAACTCCCAATTTTCTTTTTTTAAGACATATTTTAAGAAACAACTGATGGGATGGCTCAGAAATGAGCTTTTAATAGTACAGTATTCTATATGAAGTGGTCTTTAAGAGACCATTTGATTGCTCTTGCTATAGTTTGGCTGGAGAACATTTTTGTTCTAGATTTGTTAGACTAAAATAAACTTTGATCTTTACAAACACAAGATATAAAACAAGGTTAGAAATAAGGTAAATAATAACTAAACAGAATCAATATGAGCCCAAATAAGTGTACCAAGTAATACACATCAGCAGACGATGAGTCACAATAACGTGGCTGAAGTATGTTGAATCGACTTGAGAATGGTCCAGGACGGACCGAAACGTTGTCGTCCCTTCACTTTCTAGTGTGTGGTCTGGTCAAAATACACATCACACTCAATCCTAACAGCTCTTGTTCTCTTCCGCTGCAATGTCTGAGTTACAATAACGTGGCTGAAGATATGATGACCAAAAGTTCCCTTCCTTTCTTTCACTTTTTTGCCAGTGCTTTGAGTTTGATTTTAGTGTCTTGTATGTGGGCTGATTCAGGCCTGTGAATCCAGGGTAGGTGTGGATTCACCCATCGACCATCTGGTGGTGATGGTTGATGGATTATGGCTAGGAAGTCCAACTGATAGGAGTATCACCAACGGTGCTGCGTGTGTACTCCGAAGGAGTTTTGAAGTCCTCCTTCAACCTTTGAGTCAACATTTGCTAATCATTCTGGTCATGATTTGGTATTTTCCAGTGGCTTCCTTGCACTTAACCCTGCAGGGTTGGCTGAAAATTCCATGAGGTGCTATACAGGATGTTGTCCTGTCTAACTGAATATGTTTTCACGCAGAGTAAAAGGAAATGGGCTTTAGTTGGGCAAGTGGAGTGCCTTATTTGCCAGTGGACAGAATGCACATTTTTGGTTCACCACAAGTATATATATTGTATTTATATATACACACTTTTCTCTTTCTCTACAAAACCTCAGAACAGTAAATGTATGATGAACTATAAAATAATTTTTTAACAATGTCCTTATGCGCTAGCAAATATGGTACAGTATTTAATAAAGGTACTTTTTAAATTCATTCAGAGCATTATTTCTCATTGCTACTATTTATTTACAGCTTACAAATATATTTTAAAAAATTAATAAGCTAAAATTACTGTATTTTAATGTCGTATTTTTTTGTTTTTGCTTACAGGAAACACACTTACGGAAGTTTAAGGGCGAAAGACTTGGGGCACAACTGCGGGAACTCCAAAAAGCTGGCTTTTAAGATCTGATGTAATATTAAAAAGAATAGGGACAGCAATATGAATGTCTCGGTCATTATTTCAGATTTTGAACTAAGTAGATTTATTAAAATGTGAATGTTAAACTACTGATGTATAAAAAAGAACCAATTGACTAGGGAATGAATGGGGAAAATAAAAACACTTCATTGATTATTGGTCAGTGTCGGAAATTGCATAAATTGTTGCCTTTGATTAATCCCTGATACGGTAGTCTTTTTCTTTAAGCTTGAAAGGTGCTCTTATTTATCAGCAGTTCCATAGGGAGAAATCTTTTTAATGGAAATCAAAAGTTATAAATCAAATATGCTTGAAAATCTTCCATAGTACCGTATACAGAAATATAGTAGAGATTTTGCTGTCTGCCAACAAAAAGAAAATGCTCTAGTACAAGCAGGGGAAAATAAGTCGCAATAATGTGGCTCATCGTGTGAATCTTTGTTTACTTTGCTCTCCATATTCATCCTCTGCGCGATAGTTTCTTGTGCAACCCATACCCATGATGTGAGTGGTAGTTTATTGTGTACCCTATACTCATCCTGTGAGTATAGGGTACACAATTCTTGTTTGGATTCTTGTAATGTTATTTGTCTATTTGTACTCACAGCATTTGTGCGCCCCTTGAGGGACTTGAATTAGAGGGGGGTTGAAATAGCCTAAGCTACTCTATCCCTTTGAAATCTATTTATTGCTTATCTCAATAAACATACTTGAACTTGAACTTGGGTACACAATGAGTTCATTTGTACTCCATACTCATCATCAAGAAGTGTATTTTATCAGCATTGTAATATAAATTAAGAATAAAAGCTTAACTGGATTACGGACCCATAATCAAAATAAGAGCCATCACTAATTATCATGACAAATTGTCTAGGCTACACTTCCGCCTTCGACAAGCTGCCGCCGGAGGTGGGTATAGTTTATTGTACACCCCCGCACCCCCAGTCCTGGAAGGGCGGGCATTGGGATGTGGACATGTGTACTGTCTCAAACCCTGTTGGAATATAACCAGTCTTTCAATCGGGTCAACCCAAGTGTTGCGTTTCCAAAAGGGTCGCCCATGTTGGAATCGGTGAACGCCCTAGTAATATTGTTGAAAACATCTTAATAACTTATTAAACCAAAGGTCTTTTTATGTCAGAAGAACGGCAGAACAAAATCAAAAAAGAACAAAATCCGGGTACAGCATAAGAATATCTTCCAATATTCCTAAGTGTATGAAGTAATTACAGAGTTCAAAGTACCTTATACCATTTGGTCTGAAGTCACTTATAACAGGGCAATCACAGATATAGTGTTGGTGAGTATGTCCCAGCTCTTGTTCACATAGTTTACAATTGGAATATTAACCACTGGGGGCTATTCATTACCTGCAGCCACCTGCGATACATATCGATATCCTAGCCTAATTCTGGCAATTACAATGTCACACTGTCATTGTGACACTAGTGGAAGTTTTATGCTGTCCGTTCATATAATTCTCGATTCTAAACATGTTTACTTAGTTTAGTTCATTAATTATGCACCCCATATATCATCTTGTGGGCGGTAGTGGAAAAGGTTACAGAGGCACATAAACATGTCATAGCTCTTTATACTCTTGCTTTCTGGCTTTTGTGTGTCAGTGACTGCTCTTCTGTCTTCCCTAATTTCCTAAAATATTGCGGCTTTGACAGAAGAGATTGGAATGCCCGTATCCCACTCAACTTCAGGCTTATCACATTCAGTTTTAGCTGCCTTGTTTGTGTCATCATGCTGGACAACACCTATATGAGAAGGTATCCATACAAATGAGACTTTGAAACTCCTACTGTTTGCAATAATAATGTTGTTTATAATGGATGTTACAACTACAACCTTTTGAAGATCAATGCTAATTTTATCTAGATAATGTAATAAACGAAAGTTTTCTGTCAACAGAAAGGCAGAAATATAAGCTACACTTTAAATACTTGTCATAAATATAACTGAAGTGAAAGCGAAGATATATGCATTTGATACTGTACAGTTTCTTGATGGCTTGCTCTAAGAGTGTGAAGCCCTTCACACCAGCCTATAAATTGTGTAATTTATTTCCATATATGCTAATTAACCTTAAAATCTATATGTCAGAAGGAAGGAAGATGTAGACGTTAATGTGACAACATTTCAAGAAATATCTCTCTCTTTAAAGTTAAATAATACAATCCTATCGCCGGTGTCCGGACACATGAAAGCTACTTAGGTATCAGTGGCCAGCCAGGTGGAGATCACAGGCTGTACAATACTGATAAATTATGTAATTCACAGAGATACGTTGATAAATATTAATGTTTTATATTTTATTAAAAATACAGATATATACTTTGTTTCATACGTTAAATGTAACAATATTTCAGTATATATTATATAAGCATAGTATATATAATTCAGTATATACAATATATAATAAGAGTGTCAGACCACGGAGGAAGAATTGAAACAGGAATTTCCTTTAGTACTTTCTTATATTAATACATCTTCAGAGCGAACCATTCCTTCTGAAGATGTATTAATATACGAAAGTACTTAGAGCATTCTATTGTGGATTTAATATTGAACAATTATACATATACGAAACAGACAAATCTGGTGTCCGAAATAGTAAAAATATTAGTGTGCGATGTGATCAATGTAAGGGGGATATTGGGTGTGCCTCGTATCCCCTACAACAACAAGAAGTTCGAGAGCGATGAGGCCGCCACCTACTAGCTTCTGGATGTCGTCGAATCTAAATCAACAATATACTACCGCCGCTACTTTCTCGGAAACGTAAGTACCTGCCGCTTTACTTCTCTCACCCTGCCTAGCCTGTCCTGACCTGGCCTAGCCAGACCTGACCTGGCCTAGCCTTACCTAGCCTAGTCTGACCTGGCCTAGTCTGACCTGACCTGGCCTAGCCTTACTCAACACTAATCACCACACGTGACAGCCCAAACGAATCGCAAATAAGTACACGTAACAAGTCATATGCCCGGACACTCTTTCACCTTGGGGACTGAGTGGTAACTATTGTATAGAAGAGCCGGCTCCCTGAGAGTGGTAAGAGGGCGTGATAAGAGGCTAACGTGTGGTCTTGAAGGAAGTCGATAAAGCAGACAATTTTCAAAAGGAAGGGCAGCATAACGAGCAGACAGGAATGGACAGACAGTCGGTTATCCCATAATGTGTAATACGCCCCGCACAGCATGGGTGGAGTGGGGGAGGGGGGGGGGTTGTAGCAGGGCACAGTATGGTGATGGTGCGGGTGAAGTACACACCCACTGAATTCCTGCCATCAATAATTGTTTTCATAACCATTAGAACAATGGCATCCCTCCAGCCACCATCCTTCCGCTGACCCCCTCCTCTGGTCCTCCACCTCAGACAATAACCCCCCACACCCCCTCTCCCTTCCAGACATCAGCATGTCAAAATCAGTACCATAATGTGTTTAAACTATTTAAACTAAGTCATTGTGTATCTCAAGGTATCTTAATTCATTTGAAAGTGTACATGTGCATTCGTTCATATACTCGCCTAATTCTGCTTGCTGGGGTTGAGCTCTAGCTCTTTAGTTCCACCTCTCAACCGTCAATCAACAGGTGTACAGGTTTCTGAGCCTATTGGGCTCTATCATATCTACACTTGAACCTGTGTATGGAGTCAGCCTCCACATCACTTACTAATGCATTCCATTAGATATAATCATATATGATTACACATTATCATAATCATTCCATACACATAATCATATATGTGTACGTCAACGTATACATACATGCGTATATATACTGTACCTCATATTAAAATACTGATAAACGAATGACCATGAACAAATTAATTTATAATTGTAGCATTATATATAATTTTAATAGACTAATTATGTGTTTATACATTTGAATGGTCCAGACAGGTGGCCAGCCTTGGAAATATACACTTCTGGTAGGCACAATGACCTCATGTTAGACCCTTGATAGATTATGTGAGAGAGAGAGAGAGCTGGGGCACGGAGGTGCGTGCCCCAGGGAGATAATCCATGCCCATGCCCCGCCTCGAGGTCAGTTCCCGAGTCACACCAAGAATAACAATCGAGCAAGTTGTCCTGACCAGGATGTGGCATATTAGGGAGGGTTGAGGAATAGGAAGCCTGTCTGATAGGGCTCTTGGCAAGCAGCTCTCCCTCAGTCTACCTATCTATATGGAAGAAATGTATCTAGGCCCTCCTCCCCCCTGCCTATTCTCTCTCCCCCACCTTTCTTCCTTCATTTTCTCCCTCCTTCCCTCCCCCTCACTGGTGAGAGAGTAGGAGTGTGAGAGTGGTTAGAGAACTCGTAGTTCTCACGCTCGTGAAATTGTCTGCGACCCTGGAGGAGTAGAGCGGAGGGGGGGGTGAAAGTAGGTGATGATGGAGGAGTAGAGGGGAGCATTATATGCAGTGAACGTAGGTGTCTATGGAAGAGTACATCATAGAGGAGGGTGAAAGGAAGGTGACGATGGAGAAGGAGAAGGGAGGGGGTGTGAAGGTAGGTGATGATGGAGGAGTAGAGGGGAGGAGGGGGGCAAAGGTAGGTGTCTATGGAAGAGTACATCATAGAGGGGGGGTGAAGGTAGGTGGCGATGGAGTAGAGCAAAAGGGGTGGGGGTTGAAAGTAATCCTGAGTTTAATTTTTTAGTTATATATAGTGACACCTCGGCTTACGAATGAATATTTATGAACTTTTCGGGTTACGAGCCTAATTTCTTTGAAAAATTTGAATCGGGTTACAAACTTTGCCTCGGGAAAGGAGTTTGTTGATATACGTATGGGCTGACCTAGCGCGTGGTGGCATGGTGATCGCGCCTCAGTTTACCAGTGTCTCCTGCCTAGTAAGTATCGCGCCTGAATTCTTTGTAAAGCATTACATTTGTTTTGGGATTTTTGGCTATTTGAACATAAAATTTGTTATAATATATCTTGCCATGAGTCCCAAGAAAGCCAGTGGTAAGGTTCAAGCCAAGAAAACACATGTGAGAATGACCATAGAGGAAAAACAAGAGAGCATTCATAAACATCAAAATGGTGCACAGGTTGTTGAACTAGCTAGGCAGTACAACAAATCTATGTCAACAATATGCACTGTACTTGCTAAGAAAAAGGACATTATGAGCATTAAAGTGGCAAAAGGCATATCAACAATCCCGAAACAAAGAACACAAACACTTGAGGATGTTAAAAAGTTTTTATTAATTTGGATACACAACAAGGAGTTAGCAGGTGATAGCATTTCAGAGGCCATCATTTGTGAGAAACCAAGGCATTTGCATGAAGACCTTTTAAAGAAAACCCCTGGAACGAGGGGGGGGGAAAGATGAATCAAGTTTGAAAATGTGAAAAGTTTGTGTGACAACAGAGCCTCGTGGAAAACTTTTGCTGTGGTCATTACCTGGTGGAATGCACCCAGGATGGAGTATTAGGGCTATACATCTTTTAAATCATAAAAGTAATAAACATTTCCCATCAACCTTACAAACAATATTAACCTATTTTCATGTATTTCCCCCATGTGCATTTTAACAAAGTTGCTAAATTGCCTTTATCATTCTGTAAAATTTCAATTACAGTACTGTATGTATAATTTTGTTAGTATAAATGGACTGAATATTCTGAAATTGCTATTAATTTTACAATTTCAGATTCAAAGGTGGTCTGGACACCCAATTTGGTCAGACAGGTGAAGAGAGCATTTAGGATAGTTCGAAGAGATGAAGATGGTCACAATTGTGTTTGAAGAGGCAAACGCCCCCCATTGCTCCTGACATTATGTTCAGCCTATTGACCCCTGCACACCTAACACAAGGTAGGTTGAAAACTCCTCCTTCATGTCATTGGTTCATTAGGCAGAAACTTAGGGCCCATGCAGGAATATCCCTAAAAAAAAAAAAGTGGCTCCAACAATGCATCCTCCAAGTCTGGAGGATGAGCAGGAGCATTGTCGAGAAGCAGGCCCTTTAGTGTCAAACTTTTCTCTTGCAGATATTTTTTGATGGCAGGGCAAACCACTCTACATCACAGTTTTTCTGCACGTTATATATTTTTTAAAACTCTTGTATTTTCGGAATGATACACGAGCAAGGGTTTAATTTTCAAATCGCCACACAGCACAAGAGTTAGCCTATCCTGACACAAGTTAGCCCAAGTTAGCTTGTGTCTGGGCAGTGACGTCTCCTCTTGGGTAATGTATGTCCTCTTCGGTAATTTTTTCCAGAATAGCCATGTCTCCTCACAATTAAACACTTGTTGTGGAATATATCCATCAATACAGTATCTACAAAATCTTTAAAATCACGAACAAATCTTTCAGCCCCTACTTTGTCTGAGCTGGCACCCTCACCATGCCTCACAACACTATGAATACCACGTCTTTTTTCAAAATTTCTCAAACCATCCCCTACTCACCTTAAACTCTTTCGTATCTGCAAAACTCGTTCTAGGGGTTTTCTTTATAAGATCTTGCATGAAGATTTCAATGTTGACCAAACCACACACTGGAAATTGAATAGACGACGACATTTCGATCCGTCCTGGACCATTATAAAGTCGATTGTGATGAGATGAGGGAAGCAAGAGCATTAAGTAGGCAAGAGAGAGAGGTGAGGAGATGGCAAGTATGTACGTATGTACATGAATAAAACATGTACATACTTATACATAACGTGTGTAAATAGTGTAATAAACACAATGACAGTATTTTGGGAGGAGGAATGTTGGCGAGTAATGTGTTGGAGGGAGGGAGGGAGGACTGGCAGGGTGTGGCAGCTCACTCATGTTTTTTGGGCTCACCATACCAACATAGTGGATCGTTATGGTGAATACATATGTAGATGGGTATATACAATGTGTGTATATAGTGTAATAACAGCAAAAACACTGTTTGATTGTAGAATATGTCGCATGTATGAGGCCCATAATTTTGAGCATAGCGATGTTCTATACTTTGAATTATATAAATTCCACAAATTACACACTTTTAAATAATATTACAGCAAAAAAAAAGGAAGAAATGAATGAGAAACTTCAAAATAATTGCGCAACATTTTATTCGCAGCAACTGCCGTCGCACGGGGTGGCGGGGCCGACAGACCCTCATCGCTCCAACGCTCAGCGCCCATAATTTGCTCAACTTCCCAGCTCCATCGCAGCTAAAGTAAGTCACATACAATATTTTTTGTTTAGTTTCCCCGTGATCAGACTCTGCATTTTAACAATATAAGAAGAGAAAAAATTGTTTGGAAAGAATTTATTTCTTGTGCACCAGGGTGTTATTTGGAGACAGAGCAGTTCAGTGGTTAACTACTAAATTTTTTTTTCTCCCACACACGCACCCCCCTAGGAAGCAGCCTGTAACAGCTAACTCCCAGATACCTATTTACTGTTAGGTAACAGGGGTCATCCCCTTTTGTACAAAGAATCTGCTAAAGCTTTTAGGGCTAATCTTTGACACTCGTTTGTCTTTGTCGCCCCATATTTTTTACGTCCGAGTTGAATGCTCTAAGGCCCTTAACTAACTTTAGGTCATGTCCCATACTTCTTGGGGAGCTAATCGACACTGCTCCTCTCTTTACATTCCTCTCTCGTTCTGTCTAAACTCGATTATGGCCCTGTTTACTCGTCTGCTTCTCCTTCTACCCTTCACCATCTGGACACACTGCATCTTACTGGGTTACGGCTCAGCTCTGGTACCTTTCCTTCGACACCTACCCTAAGCCTGTATGTTTAAACTGGCGTCCTGTTTCTACAGGATCGCCATGACCGCTACTGTCTTCTCCACCTTGCACGGTCCTTACAGCACCCTCACTCTTGCTTATGTCATGCCTTGACCTTTACCCATCCTGTGGTTCCTGTTCCCCTTCACCACCTATCTCTTTCTGTACGGTTGTCTCTTACAAAATGCTCTTTCAATTTGTGTTACCAATATTTCCCCTCGTGTCATTCCGTCTTTGCCCCTATGGAGGGGTCCCCGTTCCTAAATTCTGTAAGCCTTGACCCACATGACTAAAACTTTTACCCCTCCTACAGTTCTAAATCACCTTTTCCTTGAACACTTTTCTTCTCACTTCCACTCTATTTCCATCTTCACCAATGGGTCTTAAGTCTGCAGACGGTGTAGGCTACTCTGTTGTTTTTCCTGACTGCACCTTTGTGTCTCCTGCCTCCGGAGACTAGCATCTTCATGGCAGAACTTTATGCTATTGTCTTTGCTCTTCATCAACTCTTTTCTCGCTGTCAATCCTCCTCTGTGTTTGTAGTTGACACTTGCAGTGCCCTCATGGCTCTAGAATCCTTTAATCCAGTCCATCCTTTGGTAGTTGAAATTCAACATTGGCTGTTTCTTATCTCCAGTAGATTTAAGACAGTGGAATTTCGCTGGATTCCCACCCATATTGGTGTGTTCTTAAATGAGCGTGCGGACACTGCCGCTAAGGAAGCTATCCGCACCTGTCCCATCTCCCGTAAAGATATTCCTTATTCCGATTTTTATCCTGTTATTCATTCTTCCCTGTTGGCAGGGTTGTTGGTAACAAGCTGCGTACTCTCAAACTTAGTGTGTCCCCGTGGCCTTCCTCCTACCACCGTAACCAGCGGTGGGACACTGCTTTGGGTTGGTCATACCCGCTTAACCCACGGTCACTTAATGGAGCGCCGCCCTGCTCCTTATTGTCCGAATTGCGTTGTCCCTCTTACAGTCGTGCATATCCTTGTTGAATGTCCTGACTTCCAGGACGAGCGTGTGTCTTGCTTTCCGACCGTCCCTCGCAGTCACTTGTCCCTCGATAGAATTCTAGGTGAATCGGAAACTTTTGATATCGTTCGCCTTATGCGTTTTTGTTCTCGTATTGGCATTCTTGGTGATATTTAGCGCCCTCTGATTATTTCGCACTTTGATGGTGCTACATGGCCTTCCCGGTTTGGTGCCTTCTTTTGGTAATTACCTTACCTTCATTGTTGTTTCATTTTAATGTGGTAGTTGTGATATGGATTGTTCTGGCTCACGTGCAAGGTCTTGGATTTTTTTCTGTTTTATATTAAGAAATTGCCAGTCTTGTTACTATTTGTAGAGTTAGAGATCTGCATTAAGGCCTCAATATTATATTCTTTATTTTTTTTTTACAAGATATCAGCAATTTTTGTGGTTGGTAATATTTAGATTAATGTCAGTGATGTATATGACAAGGGTTAAGACCCCTTTGGGAAAAATGCTGTCATACCACGTCATTTCTTTAACAAATGAAAGGGTCCTCGTAACCATTCTTTTGTCCTTTCTACCATGTACCTGTTTGTTGCTTCTTGGTCTTTCATTTGGTACTTTGGCTATTAAAACAATGGCCTTTGGTAATGTTGCAATTACCATTTCTAAAAAAAGAGCAGGTTCATTAGGCAGGGTTTGTTTTTAGCAAACAAAGTCTTAAAAAAAATTCCATTCCTTCAGGACCTTGCAGATGTTAGGTCAAACTAATTGACAGTAATATGTTTTGCCCTTTCAAACAATGATGGTTTTAATCTAGGTAAAATATTTCAGAATATCTGAAGAGTTTGGCAGACAAATTTAATCAAAGCTCTTAAATCATGTAAGTTACCAAAGACTTTGAAAACCATGTTGTATAGATGCTTCAGTGTCACTTTTCTAATGTTTTGTAAATTTAACAATGTTCTTTAGTTACTTTAATCATAATTTGTACAAAGTTTAGGTGTTGCATAGCTTTAGTTTTCATATTTGAAAGTAAATTTAAAGTATTGACTAAAGTTTCTTCCACTTTAATATTTCAAACTAATTTGCAATATTTGTTAGTTTATGTAAATTGAATAGGTAGTCCACTTTTACATCTTTTAAATGCATTTTGCATGCACCTATGTAACAAGTTACAAATAGGTGTAAATTTTACCAAGTATTTATTTTCAAAGTAAAAAAATTTCAGATGTTTAAACATTGCAGCAATAGTAGTAAACAATAATTTCCAGCATAATTTCAGGATAAGGTATAAAGTAGTTTCATTAAAATTATTTTATTTAATAAGTTTTACATAGTATTTATAATACATCTAATATTTATTTCTGTTTCAGGTTGTGGGACAGATGCTCCTAGATGAACAGAAGATCCAAAAGGCCAAGACAACTCCAGAGACAATCACCTGTAAAAGAAAAATAAACATTAAACAGGGACACTACTTTTATTATCACCAATTCCTAATAATAAGCCAAAAAAATCCCAACTCCCAATCTTTTAAGATTGGCTCAGCAAGGCCTATCCCTTCCTCTGATTTTAGTGCAGAGCTTGTTCCCTGAATGGGTGCATTACATCCACCACTTTAGTGCCATCAACACATTGTACATATGCTTTACTGAAAGCCCTGTACAATGCATGCCAGGCACTAAAGTTTTAGATGCATCCACCCATTTAGCAAACAAGCCCTGTGAGAATTAACAATGTAACCATTGCTAAGGGTCCCTAAACCTATGCAAATCTAGTCCATCTATTAGATGGGTAGTAGAGCAAAGCTCTGAAAAAGCCAAGCCAGGGAAATCTGCAAGACTGCCTGGTCCCCTTTTATGAAATGGGGTAGGATCAGTACAAACTGCATCAATCCCTGTGGGTTGTAACAGTAGGACATGGTTACACACCTATAAATGGACTAGATAAGAGAATTAAGATTAGGTCATTGATATAGCTAAAACATCAAATTCAAACTCACCCACTTTTGTAGATTACCTTTTGCAGAGTAAAGGAGCCTCACTCCAAGCCAGTCCATGCATCATAATCACTGTCACCTGAAAAATATTAACAAATTAATTTCAGATTTAAAGCCAATCTTCCTTTACTTTTCAAATTAGCATTCAGTACTTTACAAATTCAGATGGAAAGAATTTCTTTAAGGAATTACCTTTCCTACATATTCTAGTAGCCGTAGTAAAGATCTAATTTAGCAATATAAATATATATGGCATCAATTTGCCAAGTTTCAGTAAATGTCATTTGAGAAACTATCCACAACTGCACTTCAATGGCAATTTACATTTATCTTTAGCCATTGCTATATTGTTTAAGTTATTACTATTTTTTTACTTTTATGCAAATCTATTCAGATTAACCTTTACTACAACTCACCTGATTCTGTTTAACCAACTGACAGAGGGACTTCTGGACTTTCCAAACCACATTCTGGAAAACTATACAAATTTAAAACCAAGCTAAAGTAAACATTGCATATTTTTTTTTACTTACAAGGGAAAAATACCATCACTTATAACAACTTTATTTGACTCATGATTACCCTTAACAGTGTTATAGATTAAAGCTTATTTAACAAACATTTAATGTTAACTAAACAAGATTTATATTTCATTAAAATTATTAATAAAACACCCTCAACTATGCTGTTTAAGATCTAATGCCCCACATTACAATTTTCACAATTTCAACATACCATTCTATTCAATACATTCCTGAAAGGACTAAACTTGCAGATATGGTACCCACTAGCCTAAGCCTAGACTTACATACCCTAATATTTAATAAGTTTTTAACAATTAACTTCTACCCTCTAATTCCAATGTACACAACACTACTACTGTAGATCTGAAAGTATTTTCCTGCAGCTCTTTGTTGCCAGGACCTTCCACAACCTGTCATGTGAACAGTAAATATTACTAAAAAGTTATTTGCATAGCGATGTTATTTTGTTCATACCTGTACCACCAGTTTAACAGTTGCAGTTTTAAATGGCACACTAAGCATCTTTTTGTCCCATCTATTAATTACAAACAAAGCTATAGTCATTTCAAGTCAACATCCTATACAAATTTTATTTTCCAACAACTTTAGTCATGAACATTTTTCTGGAACATTGCAAACAAACTTTAATTTAACAACCATGTATAACATTTGAATAAAAGCAATACAAAATATATATACAAATTATTATTCTTTTGCAACCACCGCTTACTACTAGGGGGACAAATTTATTCTGTTGAATTATGTACAAAGCTTTTTAGTCTGAAAATTCATAATTAAGACTGATTTTACTAAATTTAGTAATATTTTTACACTAGCAACTATACAAGGCAATATTCTCTGCAGGTGTAAGGTTCTATCTCCCCCATCTGCAGCACTCATGACCACACTTGATCTTTATTATAAATTTCTTTTAACTATTTAATTAACTGTAAGGGGGAGATTCTGAATAGCAAGTGCCAATAGCCACTGCCACTGGCTTATGGCAAAAGATTCTGTAGCAATAGAACTATAAGCCACACTTTCTCCCCCCCCCCCCCCCCTTCCTCCCAACTGTTCAGTGTCAAAAGGGAGGGGGAGGGGTTTCCATTTACTGTACCACTTACATTTTAGTGTGGGCTTCATCCACTATTCTGATGTTAGCTGGAACATTTGTGCCAGCTGCTGGTTTGAAAGGGAGGCATACCATGTGCCAATTCAGGAAGCTTTCCACGTTCCTCACTGCATGTCAGCTCAGGACCTCACTACCATGTTGGGAGGCAGTTGAAGACTAACCAATCAACATCCCAGGCTGGAGAGCAGTGCCAGCTCGGGGACAATTTACCACCTGCAAAAAATTTAATACTCTTAATAATCTACACCATCTATCTCATCTTTACCTAGCCCCCAAACCTTACATTTGTCAGCATTAAACTGCATCTGGTAGTCTTAACCATTTCAAAACTATATAGGGCATCGGTATTTTTTTATTAGCCAATTCTGAAACTATTGCAGTCCAAACCATAATCTTCCGAATAACCGATGTCCAAGGAGAGCTTTTAGCCACTACTTACAACACTTCTCCCAATTTAACCCCATTTATACTAATTTCCTTTGGTATAGCCATGACCTAATCAACTTCAGTCAGCATTCCCAATGATCCGAGCCCCTATCAATTTTGCGCCACTATCAAAATCTCTGCTGAAGTCAAGGTACACAAAATCACAAACCTTATCACCATTTCCTCAACTATGCAACCTAATCCATGAACATTTAGTAATAAAACTATGCGATTCATGTATCTAGTCATGTTTCTCAAAAAGAGTAGAGAAAGGGCACTTTCAATGTTAGATTCTAGTAACTTTCCTCACAATAGACTATGCTAATTGGTCACTAACTTAAGCGTTAAAGTTAACTCAAACTTTTCCTTTAAAACTTGCTATATTAGGAACTTTCCACGACCGGCCTTTACCCGACATAATTAAATAGGGTAAAAACGGTATATTAAATGCAGTAAAACTACGGTAAATTCAATATGATAAACTTGCATTCTTTAAGCATGGGCTGCATAGTAAGTGAAGTGAACTAAACTAAATGTTAAGCACCCTGGCAAACTACTTCGTTCTATTCAATTTCTTTATTTAATCACTTTGTCCGGCTAGAAGTTTTAGATTAGATTAAAGGAACACCCTCCCTGGTAACGGCTGAACTAGTTAACCAAATACAAATAATTAGGTAAAATACTTTCATAAAACCCGTCTACTTCCCCCACCAGTAGACTTGTTCAGCTAAAGGCATAATGTAATGTTCCACTTTAGTAAATAAAGACTTTAAAAAAATCACTACCCCATCTGTGTAGTTACCGGTTACCTGACATTCTCCGCTTAAAATAACCCATCTATTCCCATAATTGTTCGATATAACTTACCTCTCACCCGCTGGTCGAGTACACAGCAGTATAGATCCTCCTCCATCACTCACCGCGTGGATACTATTTCACTCTGGCCGCAAATTGCCTCAAATCACCTACGTTGTCCATAAACATATATAGAAGAGCAACTGACCCTAACACCCGTATATAGCGATCATCACATAACGTGGGAACATTAGTAGTACTGCTGTCAAAACATAGATGGCGCCAGGACAAACGGTAATTCCTATGGACATATGCGAAACGTCTAAAGCTGGTGTCCGAAGTGGTAAAAATATTAGTATGCGATGTTGTCAATGTACGGAGTGTCTTGTATCCATTCTATGAACCCGAATGTACTGGATAGTTCTTAAATACAAGAAAATGGTCTTGTTAGGTCGATGAACATGAAGGAACTGGGACACTGATGTAACAGAAAAAAACTAAGTATGGTATGTATTATACCTTATTAATCTCATCGATTAATACAGTCTGTTGCAAAATCAATACAAATGATAGTCATATAATTATTATTTGCAAAAAGTCAAATACAACTTGCCATTTAAATAGCCATACTATACAGTACTGGCTTAGCATTTTCTTAAGATATTTACACTCTCTCTTTCTCTCCTCTGTCCAAACTACATCGTCTCACTAGGTCATGCACCACCATGTAGTACGTAACGATTTTCAGGAAGACAGCGTCTTGCTTTCGTAACGTCCCTCAGAGTCACTCGATAGAATCCTTAGAGAAATCCAATATCTCTAGCGTCAATCATCTTGTATCTTTTTTTTTTTTTTTGCTGGCGTATTGGTATTTTGAGTGATATTTAGTACATTTTGAATATGCTGTGACATACAGGGTGTTAAATTCCTTCAAGGAGTGCCGGACCACCCGGGCTGTGGTGGGTATGTGGGCCTGCGGGCCGCTCCAAGCAACAGCCTAGTGGACTCTCACAAGTCAAGCCTGGCCTCGGGCCGGGCTTGGGGAGTAGAAGAACTCCCAGAACCCCATCAACCAGGTAAATACTCTTTCTGGCACTGTGCCTGCTTTTGATGAACTTTGAGTACTCTCTTTTTTTTTCCTAACTCCTGGGTACCTAGCAATAAATAGGTACCCAGGAGTTGGGCAGCTGCTGTGGTTTGGATCCTGGAGAGGTCAGTTATTGACCTAAGGGGGGGGGGGAGGAACATCAGTATGCCTCTCCTGCTATTTTCCTTCTCCCTCAAAAGCTAACATTAATTTTTCATGTTCTCTGGGGGACAGGAAGCCTGTTAGGCTTACCGAGGGTCCCTAGGCCAACACTTGACATTCCCCAAGATGCAACCCCACAACAGTTGCCTATCTCCGAGATACCTATTATTGCTAGGAGAAAGAAAATTGTACAAAATAACCCATCTTGAGGATATCTTGAGATGATTTCGGGGCTTAACGTCCCCGTGGCCCGGTCCTCGACCAGGCCTCCTTTTTGTTACACCACCCTCCCCCCAGGAAGCAGCCCGTAGCAGCTGTCTAACTCCCAGGTACCTATTTACTGCTAGATTAACAGGAACATCAGGGTGAAAGAAACCTTGCCCATTTTGTTTCCACCTCCACCGGGGATCGAACCCGGAACCTCAGGGCTATGAATCCGAAGAGCTGTCCACTCAGCTGTCAGGCCCCCATGGATTAAACCCCCATGTCTCAGTTGTGAGCCTAGAACGTAGACTACTGTGCTACAGGAGAATAGTCGATTTTTACCCTTTTAATTAACATTGTATCTAAATGTCTTCCTGTTTGACCAGTGGTTTAGGTTATGGTGGTCATGTGTGATATTCTCATATATACAAGAGTTCTTACAATCTTGTAAAGCCACTAGTACCATAGCTTTTCCGGCAGGGCCTTAATACAAATTTTCCCTGGAATACGACCTTCAAATCGTTTAACAACCAAGTGTGGAATGGAATGCTGGGGAAGGGGACCTCACGAATATTTCTGTCAAGACATTATCTAAGAACCCAGGAGATGATGACCGGCGCAATGCTCAAAGAGTTTACATGAGAGGTAAGAGGTTAAAGAGGTCCATCAAGGTTAAGGTTAAAGGTGTACAAGTGGTAAACAAAATTCTGCAATTGAGATCACGTCGTTTCAACCCTTACAATAAATCGAGGGTACACAAAAACGGACATAAATTATCCAACCCGTCCTCGACTCAAGTCCATTACATCCAGTGGTCGACCCCACAGACACATTCATAAATTTTTACATGCTGTTCATTCAAAACGGGAATTTTCTTAAATATAAATTATTATTATAATTGCATATTGTGCATATATAGGCATAAGTTAGGTTAGGTTAGGTGTTTGTAGTACGTGGGTGAAGCATTTACAGCGTTGTAGTTCGAACAAAATTCGTCAGTGAAGCACTTGTTCCGGAATTGCTCGAACGAAATCAGTTGGGAGTCGTGTGTAAACCGTTTTTCATTCATAAACAGCTGGGGGTTTGGCGGGTGGATGGAATCACTTTTGGGTCTTTGTTTAGAGGACGGGCTGAATTATCCGTCCGTGTGAGATTATGACTACGTTTGAGCTTACAGGTAGGAACCAGCAGCTGAAGGACTTAGGCAGCAGAAACAAAACCTCGAGATGTGAAGCCCAATGAAAGCCTATGGACAGGACCGCTTAGTGTTTTTTTTTTATAATTACATAAAAGCAGACGGCTAATGCAGGGCCCAGGAGCTGAAGTAAGACCCAGAGAGCTGAAGCGATAACCTACAGGTGAGACTAGTGAGGAGGAGGAGTTATAAGGGGAAAGTACCAAGCCATTACGACTATATAGCATTGGGAAGGTGGTCTGGAAAAGGATATGGGATGGGGCGGGGAAAGGAATGGTGTCCAACCACTTGGACGATCGGGGATTGAACGCCGGACTGCGTTCAAATCAATCAATGACTAGTGAGATGAAACAATTAATAACCCGTGCTAGAAGTGGGTTTTGAGAGCTAGTCATTGACCTGATTTACCTGACAAAGACAGGCAGCCGGCTGCTTATCGAAGCCGCCGTCGAAGCCCCCCCTAACACCTAAGGTCATATTTATATTATGACCTATACCTACCTGACCTTGAGGTTACCTTGAGGTGCTTCCGGGGCTTAGCGTCCCCGCGGCCCGGTCGTCGACCAGGCCTCCTGGTTGCCAGACTGATCGACGCGGCTGCTCGCAGCCTGACGTACGAGTCACAGCCTGGTCATAGATACAGATATACCTGAGGTCATAGATACAGATATACAGTATCTATGGCTGTATCCAGGATTTAGGCTCTGGAATCACAAGGGGGTACATCCCCTATTTACATCAAATGAAAAGCAATTTTAATTGGTAGAAACTTCACAATGAATAGCTAATGAATGTTTTCATTGGTACAGAAATTGGTAATTGGTATATAGCGTACACTCCCCCCCCCCTTACCTGCGCCCCCATTTTTATTTCTAACGCCAAATATAATACTGCAAGCGATCAATATCGTAATGGGTTAAACAATGGTTATGTATTTGTTAAAAACTGTTACAAAACCTCATAACCGGATTCAACATTAGCAACGAGACTAAGGGGCGCGTGCTTGCAAAAATGTGAATCAGAGGATGACCCTATTGAGAGGAGGGTGGGTACGGCCAGTGGTGTGGCAGGAGTGAATATGGCAATGGGGTGGTTGTCAGAGAGGTGGCGGTTGGGACGCATGGAAGTGGGGGGGTGAGGGTGTGGCTGGCTGGCTGACTGGCTGGCTGACTGACTGGCTGACTGGCTGGCTGGCTGGCCGAGTACGATGACCACACCCCAGACAGCACCAGCAGGGATACCTTCACACGCATGCGGACCGTCGGTGGGGAAGCTGCTGTGGCGTCTTCCCGCGTTTCTGATCTATCCCGTGAGCCACACCTGTCCAACTTGGTGTGTCCACCTAACTGACACACCTGTGGTGCCATGGCTCCTCCTGGTGGTCTGACGTTCCTCCTGCTCGCCATATCTTGTGAGTTCACTGTTTGGCTAGACTTACCCAGGAAGATGAGGGTCAGACAACATCAAGACACTAATGCAGACTGATTTTTGTCTATGAAGGCTATTTCATCTAAAGATTTTGACCATATGTTGTTACAACATTATTGCATTATTACTTATCTCGTGTACAGAATGCCAATGCCTAAGAATTTTTATATTTTTGAAAAAGCATGTAGATTATGTTCGAATTCTCATTTAGCTACATAGTTTTTTACTTAGAATCTTGTTTCGATTTTCATGTAGTTCTTAAGATATGATTTTGATTAAATATTTTGATCATATTTCAATTCTGAGTTTGGATTTTGACGCAGGAATATGTTCAAGATCAAAATCAAACACCTTAGAGGTGATGTGGGTGAAAGGGCATTGTAGAGGGTCCTCGTAGTACAGTAGGCTTCGTTCTCGACTCCTACCAAGTGCTATATAGTCGTAATGGCTCTGCGCTTTCTCCCGAGAGTTCCCTTCCAAGACAGACATAATTGGACAAGTTTCCTTCAACCTAATGCCTCTGATCACCTAGCAATAAATAGGTACCTGGGACTTGGGCAACTGTTGTGGGGTTGCATCCTGGGAAAGGTTGATACACACACAGGCTTCCTGTCCCGAACAAAATATATCAAATAGGTGAAGGGGCATAACTAAGGGGGGATTAATAAGATTAATATAAAAGACAAAGTAAAACACGAAATAATGGATATAAAACTGAAAAGTTTAGGTTTAGGAAGGACCTGGGTAAATACTGGTTTGGAAACAAGGTTGTTGCTTTGTGGAACAGATTACCGGGGAAACGTAAGACGTGGGGGATCATTGGATTGTTTCCAGCGTAGGTTAGACATGTGGATAAATGTGGGTAGATGCAAATAGCTCATGACACATATGAAGACAATAGACTTGCTCTGGTTTCCTTAATTCAAATGTTCTTATGTTCATGATTGTTCATGATTGTTCATCATTATTACTAGCCAGGGTTGTGATTGTTGTTTTCTGCACTATTACAATCCCTACTCCTATTGTTGACATTTTTATAATTAATCCAGCCACTATCACCATCGCTCAGTATTCCTGACAACACAATCACTTGTTCAATAAACCCTTGAACTATATGTTTAACACATCTCTGACCCTGTCCATGGAGGACAGAAGAAAATGTATATATGCTGGTTAGTATTGTAAATGTCTGGCCACGTCTGTGGTAGAAAATAATATTAATAACATAAAACACAATCACTCCTGTTACCACCACCACAATTACGTCTGTCGCCTCCACAATCAAGTAGACCACAACCATAACCAACCTTACCACTGCCACAATCACCCACCACCACCACTACTCACCACCACTCACACCAGACTACCACCCCCCTACTCGCCCGCACAGCTCTCCAGTACTAACCCTTCACCATCTGCCTCAACCCCTACAGTCAAATGGCGGATCGCTTCTACCTCGAGTACCTGCCAGAATCTGGTTCCCACAGACCAAGCACTGACGGTGCAGACGGTTGAATCAGGTGAAGCTGCGGTCCTCATCTGCAAGGCAATTAAAACTCCTTTCTTAAACAACACCTATGATCGCGCCATACTCTCCTTCTGCCTTAACGGCACTTGGAGCAACAGCAATGCGTATTGCGAACTTCCAAGTTCTGGAGTTCCGACGACGGATACAAGTGTATCAGGTAAGTTGACCAACTTACAGCTCAAGTTAACCAACTTACGGCTCAAGCTGACTCTCGTGTAACATGCCTAAGCAAAAACTTTGGCGACAGGCTTGAGATAAAACTTAGGTGATTGTCTTACACTTGTGTAAGAATGTCAGGCTCAAGTTGAGGGCCTAGATAAGAGAGGGGGGGGGGGGTCAAGTTGGGCCCCAGATAAGAGAATGAAACAAAATTTGCGAAAAAGATAAATCTTGCATATTTATTATTTGGACAAAACGGAGAATTTATAATGGTCTGTTTTGTCCGAATATCCACTACTTACACAGGCTCGGGTAGTACTAACACATGGAATAGTACAGTGTTGTGCGCTACGGACCCCGTCGTGCCCCAGTTCGCAGAGATGGTGACGGAGATCAAAGATGATGACAACATCATGGTGGCAAAGGTCTACAAGTGCAGTGGTAACAGAACCTGGTTCTCCAAACAGTCCCACCAACTGACGCAATGTGTTTACCAGCAATGGACGTACATAGCCGATTTCTGCGATGACGGTAATATTTACTTTACAAACATACCAGATAGGGATTGATTGATTGATGAAGATTAAGCCACCCGAAAGGTGGCACGGGCATGAATAGCCCGTAAGTGGTGGCCGTTTTGGGCCATTACCAGTATCGAGAGCTGATACTGGAGATCTGTAGAGGCGCAACTGCACCCTACGTGACGGGAGATGTCTCCCGTCCCAGACAGGGAGTAAATGATAGTTACAGGACAGTTACATCCTCGACTTGCAACAGTAGGACCCAGATTCAGTTCCCAGGCAGAACAGAAGTGATTGGGCACATTTCCTCCCAACCTGATGTCTCTGTCCCACCTAGCAGTTTAAATGGGTATCTCAGAATTAGGCAACTGTTACTGGTAGCATCCTGGGAAAGGTAATTAGGTGGCTTAGAGGGTAGGGGGGGAAGTTGTGACTGAGATTTATATCCCATATTGGCTTAAACTCTACTTTCTTGCAGGATCCAAACCAACATATCATCTTTCGTACAGGTTCTCCAGGTTCCTCAAGTTCGTCAAGTTCCTCAGGTTCCTCAAGTTCCTGGGATTCCTGGTTCCCTCAGGACTGTACGGACATAGCCCTGATGAACATGACGATGGATGGAGTGTATTCAGTGACTCCTTCCGGACTACCTACCGGGAAAATCATCGAAGTGAGTCTCCTGACCCGATAACGTTAGTTCTATCTAAACTACGCCGATGCTCTTTTCTTTAGTGGACTTTGATATAAGGAGTTGATAAACAATTCTTTATTCTCCTATGAATTCAGTATCCTTACGTATGGGATATGATTGATTGATTGATGAAGATTAAGCCACTCAAAAGGTGGTACGGACATGAATAGCCCGTAAGTGGTGGCCCTTTTGAGCCATTACCAGTATCAAGAGCTGATACTGGAGATCTGTGGAGGTGCGACTGCACCCTGCGTGGTGACGGGAGATGTCTCCCGTCACCACGCGGGAAGATTCAGCGGTATGCCACCAGGCTCGTCCCGGAACTGAGAAGATTGAGCTACGAGGAAAGGCTAAAGGAGCTGAACCTCACATCCCTGGAAAACAGAAGAGTAAGGGGAGACATGATAACCACCTACAAAATTCTCAGGGGAATTGACAGGGTGGACAAAGACAAACTCTTCAGCACGGGTGGGACACGAACAAGGGGACACAGGTGGAAACTTAGTACCCAGATGAGCCACAGAGACGTTAGAAAGAATTTTTTCAGTGTCAGAGTAGTTAATAAATGGAATGCACTAGGAAGTGATGTGGTGGAGGCTGACTCCATACACAGTTTCAAATGTAGATATGATAGAGCCCAGTAGGCTCAGGAATCTGTACACCAGTTGATTGACAGTTGAGAGGCGGGACCAAAGAGCCAAAGCTCAACCCCCGCAAGTACAATTAGGTGAGTACACACCTGGACTATGTTCAGCAGTAAAGTACACATCCTGACTGGTCGGTAAACTATTGCTTTGGACTTAATTTAATTAAATTAAGTTGATGATAAACCTCTAAGCTCAACACTATGCCAAACTTACCGAAAACCATTTTTTCCAAACTAGTAATTTCCTGTATCCCTCCCCCTCCCTCCCTCCCTCCGCCCCTCCCAGTTCTTCGGCTTGTACCCATGGCTCTGAAAGTCTGGCCTACTGCATCAGCAAGTAGATCAAAACTAGCAATTTACATAGAATTTATATACAACTTATCTATTGTTCACTGTTCCGCAGGTTATGGATCGAGTCGTAAGAGAAATGCTAATACGGTCACGTGACTACACGATAGATTGGTCGGTTGCCTTCCGATGGGGGGGATTTTAGTCCCCGCCACTTGGACTGGTCGGTAGAGCGAAGGCTGTATATATATATATATCTAGCAGGATCGGCCCTTTGATCCCCCGATGGTTGAAGCGATTGGGCACCGATCCTTCACCATTGTGTTCGCATCCCAGCTCCTGGTACCCTTAGTCACTCTGGCTTAGCAATTACTCCTGAGTATAACATTATATTAGATTTAAAGAAATACGTAGTTGATTGTACAGTAGGACAAGAGGTCTGAAATATTTTTCAGTCAAAGGAATCGAGAGAATAAGGAAAAGGAATATATAGATAATCAGATAGACATACATGAACGAACAAAAGTCTTTAGAAAGACAAAGTAATATACACAATTTAGATGAGGAAAAAAGTTGTACACTAATTACATACACATTGAATACACCTGTGTGTGTGTGTGTGTGTGTGTGTGTGTGTGTGTGTGTGTGTGTGTGTGTGTGTGTGTGTGTGTGTGTGTGTGTGTGTGTGTGTGTGTGTACTCACCTATATGTACTCACCTATATGTGCTTGCAGGATCGAGCATTGACTCTTGGATCCCGCCTTTCTAGCTATCGGTTGTTTACAGCAATGACTCCTGTCCCATTTCCCTATCATACCTAGTTTTAAAAGTATGAATAGTATTTGCTTCCACAACCTGTTCCCCAAGTGCATTCCATTTTTCTACTACTCTCACGCTAAAAGAAAACTTCCTAACATCTCTGTGACTCATCTGAGTTTCCAGTTTCCACCCATGTCCCCTCGTTCTGTTATTATTACGTGTGAACATTTCATCTATTTCCACTTTGTCAATTCCCCTGAGTATTTTATGTCCCTATCATATCTCCTCTCTCCCTTCTTTTCTCTAGTGTCGTAAGGTTCAGTTCCTTCAGCCGCTCTTCATATCCCATCCCTCGTAGCTCTGGGACAAGCCTCGTCGCAAACCTCTGAACCTTCTCCAGTTTCTTTATGTGTTTCTTCAGGTGGGGGCTCCATGATGGCGCGGCATACTCTAAGACGGGTCTCACGTAGGCAGTGTAAAGCGCCCTAAAAGCTTCCTCATTTAGGTTTCTGAATGAAGTTCTAATTTTCGCCAGTGTAGAGTACGCTGCTGTCGTTATCCTATTTATATGTGCCTCAGGAGTTAGATTAGGTGTCACATCCACTCCCAGGTCTCTTTCTCGAATCGTTACAGGTAGGCTGTTCCCCTTCATTGTGTACTGTCCCTTTGGTCTCCTGTCACCTGATCCCATTTCCATAACTTTACATTTACTGGTGTTAAACTCCAGTAGCCATTTCCCTGACCATCTCTGCAGCCTGTTTAAGTCCTCTTGGAGGATCCTACAATCCTCGTCTGTCACAACTCTTCTCATTAATTTTGCGTCATCTGCAAACATTGACATGTATGATTCCACTCCTGTAAACATATCATTTACGTAAATTAGAAAGAGGATTGGTCCCAGCACCGATCCTTGAGGTACTCCACTTGTTACTGTTCGCCAGTCCGACTTTTCGCCCCTTACCATTACCCTCTGGCTCCTTCCTGTTAGGTAGTTCTTCACCCATACTAGGGCCTTTCCGCTTACTCCTGCCTGCCTCTCAAGTTTGTATAGCAGTCTCATGTGCGGTACCGTATCAAAGGCCTTTTGGCAGTCAAGAAATATGCAGTCTGCCCAGCCTTCTCTGTCCTGCCTTATCCTTGTTACTTTATCATAGAATTCTAAAAGGTTTGTTAGGCATGATTTCCCTGTCCAGAACCCATGTTGGTGCTTGTTTACAAACCCAATGCTCTCCAGGTGCTCAACAAGTCTTAGCCTAATTATTCTTTCAAGTATTTTGCAGGGGATGCTTGTCAGTGATACGGGTCTGTAGTTAAGTGCCTCCTCCCTATCACCCTTTTTGAAAATCGGTACGACATTTGCCTCCTTCCAGCAACTGGGCAATTCTCCCGACATAAGTGACTCATTAAAGATCATTGCCAGAGGCACGCTGAGAGCCTGCGCTGCCTCTTTGAGTATCCACGGTGATACTTTGTCTGGTCCAACAGCTTTATTTGCATCCAGTGTTGTCAACTGTTTCATTACATCCTCTGCTGTCACCTCTATATCCGATAGTCTTTCATCTTGGGTAATCTCTTCTAACAATGGGAGCTGCTCAGGCTCGGTTGTGAACACTCCATGGAATTTTGCATTCAGTACCTCGCAGATTTCCTTGTCGCTTTCTGTATATGCCCCTTCTGTTTTCCTCAGTCTTGTCACTTGGTCATTTACCGACATCTTCCTTCTTATATGGCTATGTAGTAATTTTGGTTGCTTTTTCGCTTTGACTGCAATATCGTTCTCATAATTCCTTTCCGACACTCGTCTTATGTTAATGTAATCATTCCTAGCTCTGTTACATCTAAGCCTGTTGTCCTCTGTCCTTTGTCTTCTGTACTTCCTCCACTCCCTCCTGCTTCTCACCTTTGCTTCCTGACACTGTCTATTAAACCATGGGTTATTATATTCCCTCCTGCTTTTTTCCTTTATTGTTGGAATAAATCTATCTTCAGCCTCCTTGCATTTCAATATGACTTGGTTCATCATACCTTGCACTGTTTTTCCTCTAAGTTCTTCCTCCCACTGCACTTCTCCCAGGTAGTCCCTTATCCTTCTGTAGTCCCCTTTTCTGTAATCAAGTCTCCTTTCCCGGACCTCTTGTCCTTTGGTCACAATTTTAAGCTCCATCATGTAGTCAAAGACTAGGACACAATGGTCACTAGCTCCTAGTGGTATTTCATGTTCCAACTGCTCGATGTCTTCTACATTCTGAGTGATAATGAGATCTAATAGGCTGGGCGTATCCCCTCCTCTTTCCCTAGTATCTTCTTTCACATGCTGTGTTAGGAAATTCCTGTCAATAACGTCTACCAGCTTCGCTCCCCAGGTCTCCTCCCCGCCATGGGGATTCCTCGTTTCCCAATTTATCTCTCCGTGATTTAGGTCCCCCATGACCAGCAGCTTCGCTCTCATTCTATGCGCTAAAGTTGCTGCCCTCTGCAGTTCATACATACATGTGTGTGTGTGTGTGTGTGTGTGTGTGTGTGTGTGTGTGTGTGTGTGTGTGTGTGTGTGTGTGTGTGTGTGTGTGTGTGTGTGTGTGTGTGTACCAATCAAGTAAGTGTGATCTAGATCTTAATATATCCCGCCATGTGTATGCATTGCGAAATAATTTAACTATTCTGACATTCGAATTCTTTGTCAAATATGGCCTTAAAAGTGTGGATGAAGGTGGTATGTTCGTGTGCGTGCGTGCGTGCGTGCGTGCGTGCGTGCGTGCGTGCGCCTGTATGTTTAATAGTCTCGTAGCAACATGACTAACGGCTATTAACAAATTAGACAGTTGGGTTATTGAACCAGGACAGGATACGAATATTTATTTCGTCTTTTGTCCAGGGCGCCTGACAGCTGGGTGGACAGCGCTTCGGATTCGTAGTCCTGAGGTTCCGGGTTCGATCCCCGGTGGAGACCGGAGACAAATAGGCAAAATGTTTCTTTCCCCCCCTGATGCCGCTGTTACCTAGCAGCAAATAGATACCTGGGAGTTAGACAGCAGCTGCTTTACGGGCTGCTTTCTGGGGGGTGGAGGCCTGGTCGAGGACCGGGCCGCGGGGGCACTAAGCCCCGAAATCTCCTCAAAATAACTCAAGAAGGTGACTCTGGTTTGATATAAAATCTAAAGACTAAGAAACGGTCCATGTGAAATAATTATTATTATTATTTTTCATGTATATTCCATCTCATGTTGTTCCTCATTAATATGTGAGATGTATGTTGACCAGACCACACACTAGAAGTTGAAGGGACGACGACGTTTCCCCACCAAACACACACCGAAACTACGACGTTGGTACAACGTTCGAACAAGTTTTAACACCTCCTAACCAGTTATAACAACCAATATAGCAGGTTGTAACAACGTTCTAATACGTCATTAACACGTTAAGCCAAGATGTAACAACTTTATTACAAGTTGTAACAAGCGGAAAATAGAGACAGTTTCGGTTTGTGTTTCCAGGGTCGGTCCGTCCTGGGGGCCAGATTCACGAAAGCACTTACGCAAACACTTACGAATCTGTCCATCTTTTCTCAATCTTTGGCGGCTTTGTTTACAATTATTAAACAGTTAATGAGCTCCGAAGCACCAGGAGGCTGTTTATAACAATAACAACAGTTGAATAGGAAGTTTTCATGCTTGTAAACTGTTTAATAAATGTAACCAAAGCCGCCAAAGATTGAGAAAAGATGTAAACGTCCGTAAATGCTTGCGTAAGTGCTTTCGTGAATCTGGCCCCTGGACCATTCTCAAGTCGATTGTCTATGTGATGTATCTGTGTCTAGCTTCAGCCACGAGCAATTTACGACTGTCTTAAAAGAGTTGAGATGGCAGTTAAGGAAGAAGATGATGAATCACTTACAATTAATGTCTCAAGTTTGTTGACTTGTATATATGTGAGTGTGTGAAGTGTGGTGATAAATTGTTCAGTCTGAAGGGTCACCACTGACCCCTGGTGATGGTGCAGGGGTCACCACTGACCCCTGGTGATGGTGCAGGGGTCACCACCGACCCCTGGTGATGGTGCAGGGGTCACCACCGACCCCTGGTGATGGTGAAGGGGTCACCACTGACCCCTGGTGATGGTGCAGGGGTCACCACTGACCCCTGGTGATGGTGCAGGGGTCACCACCGACCCCTGGTGATGGTGAAGGGGTCACCACTGACCCCCTGGTGATGGTGCAGGGGTCACCACCGACCCCCTGGTGATGGTGCAGGGGTCACCACCGACCCCTGGTGATGGTGCAGGGGTCACCACTGACCCCCTGGTGATGGTGAAGGGGTGACCACTGACCCCCTGGTGATGGTGCAGGGGTCACCACCGACCCCTGGTGATGGTGCAGGGGTCACCACTGACCCCTGGTGATGGTGAAGGGGTCACCACTGACCCCCTGGTGATGGTGCAGGGGTCACCACCGACCCCCTGGTGATGGTGCAGGGGTCACCACCGACCCCTGGTGATGGTGCAGGGGTCACCACTGACCCCCTGGTGATGGTGCAGGGGTCACCACCGACCCCTGGTGATGATGCAGGGGTCACCACATACCCCTGGCGATGGTGCAGGGGTCACCACCGACCCCTGGTGATGGTGAAGGGGTCACCACTGACCCCCTGGTGATGGTGCAGGGGTCACCACTGACCCCCTGGTGATGGTGCAGGGGTCACCACCGACCCCTGGTGATGGTGAAGGGGTCACCACTGACCCCCTGGTGATGGTGCAGGGGTCACCACCGACCCCCTGGTGATGGTGCAGGGGTCACCACCGACCCCTGGTGATGGTGAAGGGGTCACCACTGACACCCTGGTGATGGTGCAGGGGTCACCACCGACCCCCTGGTGATGGTGCAGGGGTCACCACCGACCCCTGGCGATGGTGCAGGGGTCACCATTACTATTGCACCAGACGGTGTACAATATGGTTAGGACCTTCGTCTCCTATTAGAGCTAGGGGCCCCTTCTTCCGTGTACACCAGGGCTAGGGGGGGGCCCCTTCCTGGGGCCATATGCACACCAACGCTACTGGCCACACCTGTTAAGCCTACCACTCCTAGACTGGTACACATGTCCACACACTTGTCCACAGACCCGATGTGTATTGTCACGAATTCTCAGAGAGAATTCCTAACAATCCATTAAACCTGGTGGGCAAATTTTGAAATGGAATCGAAATAGGGGAGAGAGAGGGGGGGACGGGGGGGAGAGAACAGATATTTTGCCAAATGGGTTATGGCTCTATGGAACAATTTGACATAAATGGAACAGTTTGGCAAATAGCCACTGTTCAGAGAACCTTTGTAGATGTTTAGAAATAGTTTGAAGAGGTTTTATATATGTGTGTGTACTCACCTAATTGTACTCACCTAATTGTGCTTGCGGGGGTTGAGCTCCGGCTCTTTGGTCCCGCCTCTCAACCGTCAATCAACTGGTGTACAGATTCCTGAGCCTATTGGGCTCTATCATATCTACATTTGAAACTGTGTATGGAGTCAGCCTCCACCACATCACTTCCTAATGCATTCCATTTACTAACTACTCTGACACTGAAAAAGTTCTTTCTAACGTCTCTGTGGCTCATTTGGGTACTCAGCTTCCACCTGTGTCCCCTTGTTCGCGTCCCACCAGTGTTGAATAGTTCATCCTTGTTTACCCGGTCGATTCCCCTGAGGATTTTGTAGGTTGTGATCATGTCCCCCCTTACTCTTCTGTCTTCCAGTGTCGTGAGGTGCATTTCCCGCAGCCTTTCCTCATAACTCATGCCTCTTAGTTCTGGGACTAGTCTAGTAGCATACCTTTGGACTTTTTCCAGCTTCGTCTTGTGCTTGTGTGTGAGTGTGTGTGTGTGTGTGTGTGTGTGTGTGTGTGTGTGTGTGTGTGTGTGTGTGTGTGTGTGTGTGTGTGTGTGTGTGTGTGTGTGTGTGTGTGTGTGTGTGTGTTTGGCTTCAAGAGAAAAATGTAGGCGATAATTGAATTAGTTGACTCTTCAGAACATACCTCCCTAGAAGCATGGCTCAATTTCCCCAATTGACCAGTAATTGGAGAGCATTTGAGCACACCCACGTACACCAACACCCACCTAACATTAACACCCCCACCTCCCCCTTTCCCTACCATGTACAACATGTCAAATCAATCAATAAATCAATGTTTATTCGGGTAAAAGAACCAAGATGAGTTTCTGTTGGATTTCTAGATGCAGCTAGTAACATACTATGCTTAAAGCCACTAATACGTACAGCGTTTGGGGCCTCTGTACCACTGAGCCTCTGTACCACTGTACCATTGAGCCACTGTGAACAGGTATGGTGCGAACTGAACAGTTCTTCACCTCTGTGGGCGGAGGGAGGCTGGACTACCGTTTCCAGACAAGGAGACTTGGAGAACTTCACCACCTTAGACCCCAACTTTCCAGTCTTCGGTCGCCAGTACTTCATTGGTGAGTATGAAATGGAGGGGGTTTCTATGGTTACTTGTGCTGGTAAGTGTTCTGTGGCTCTGTCTGTCTCTGTGTCTCTGTCTATCTCTCTCTGTGTCTCTGTCTATCTCTCTCTGTGTGTCTCTCTCTCTGTCTGTCTGTCTATCTCTCTCTGTGTCTCTGTCTATCTCTCTCTGTGTGCCTCTCTCTCTGTCTGTCTCTGTCTATCTCTCTCTGTGTCTCTGTCTATCTCTCTCTGTGTGTCTCTCTCTCTGTCTGTCTCTGTCTATCTCTCTCTCTCTCTGTGTCTCTGTCTATCTCTCTCTCTGTCTCTGTCTATCTCTCTCTGTGTGTCTCTCTCTGTCTGTCTCTGTCTATCTCTCTCTCTGTGTCTCTGTCTATCTCTCTCTGTCTCTCTGTCTCTCTGTCTCTCTGTCTCTCTCTCTCTCTCTCTCTCTCTCTCTCTCTCTCTCTCTCTCTCTCTCTCTCTCTCTCTCTCTCTCTCTCTCTCTCTCTCTCTCATTCCATCACTCCGCCCCCAAACATGTCAAGTGTGTCGATATATTGCGAACAATTATTGAATGTTCACCTCTGGTTCCATTCTTCCTCCTTCGTATTCACACAAACAATAATAATAATGCTTATGAATCAAATTATACCGTCTATATTACCACACCAAACCAGCAGTAACTACAAGAACACGGCTTACAAACTATAATTTCGTTAACAAAAAGATTGATTCAAATCTATGTAATGGTATAATTACTGAAGACTCCTTACAGAAGTTAGGGAATAACAATATACAGGAAACAGAGGACGGTAGATGACGGGTAGATGACGGTAATTGGAATCGTTCTGTCATGCAGTAGACCTGTCAAATTAAGCCACGACAGCTAATGGCCCGGTTAAGGGGTCACGTGTAGCCAACTAGCTGCAACAAGCTCTTTTGTCTAATCACTTAAAAAGGCTGTTTTGTTGCCCATTTCCTATATTTGTCGTTGAATAAATGATGATGACAATTTCGTCATGGACTGACGGGCTGCGTAAAACACACACACACACACACACACACACACACACACACACACACACACACACACACACACACACACACACACGCACACACGCACACGCACACACACACACACACACACACACACACGAAGTTGTATTCCCGGAAGGGCTAATTGGGGAGAATTACACCTTGAGCCGGGAGCGTATCGCAGCGAACCTCTTCCAAGATTAACGCTGTACACTGCCCCGTTGCCCTTCGTGCGAGGGCACCCCAAGCCACTTGGATTGGTGGGCATAGAGACAACCTCGGTTCTTGAAGTTTGGCCTTCGTATCCCGGTGGTGGAGGGGGGGGGGTAAAGGGCACAGCACATTCCCTTCATCCTCTTGTCATGGACCTTCCAAGTGATATATATATATATTGCCAGATTAAAGTGGTTTCTCCTGATAATTGCCGTATCACAACCGCACTGTCGTGACGATGTGAAGCCTGTTCGCTGATTGGTTACCAGGCGTGATAATCTCTCGTTAGGGGCGCCCTAGTTCGTGCTAACGGTTCTAGTGAGAATGGCGAACCATTAACCCATTTTTTTTTCTTGTAGAATATCGATATGTAGTTGGTCATGGTCTTACGTACTCCTGTAATGGAGTACGTAAGGTCGTACGAGAGGTCATCCCACTCCTACCTCTGATGGGGGAGGTAGTGACCTAGTCCTTTGGATTGGGTGATTGCCTATCGCTACTTGCCTGTCCCTTCCTATTGGGGGAGTGATATCTACTTTCTATCCCCAATTGGCTGTGTAACCTCTTCTGCGTTTTTAATATCCATCTTGATGTTCGTGGTTTGTGGCGTAACTGCTCTTGAAGGAGTGGACGGAGGTGGCTTACCTACCTTGAGGTGCTTCCGGGGCTTAGTGTCCCCGCGGCCCGGTCGTCGACCAGGCCTCCAGTGGCCTCCTGGTGGCTTCCTTGACTTCGACTTCCAGTATGGTTTGTTGACCACCTTGTGTACCATCCATGGGCCCTTCTCTGTTTCTTCGACCTATTCACCTTTCTATCTTTCATCAGTGTATTCTTGTGTTAGTCTGTCCTTATCTACCCCCTGTCTATTTCCCATCAGTATTTTGTATGTAGTGAGCAGGAGCTCGTAGACCAGGTCACTGAGAGATGTACAGTAGCATTATTAACGTGTGTTGACCAGACCACACACTAGAAGGTGAAGGGACGACGACGACGTTTCGGTCCGTCCTGGACCCATTCTAAAGTCGATTGTGAGAATGGTCCAGGACGGACCGAAACGTCGTCGTCCCTTCACCTTCTAGTGTGTGGTCTGGTCAACTTACTTTAGCCACGTTATTGTGACTCATCGCCTCCATTATCAACGTGTGTTTTCTCACCTATTTGTGTCTACAGACTCGAGCTTCAGCTCTTGGATACTAGTGCATTATCAGACGTCATAGACAATCAACCCTAAACTGTGCCATATTTGCAGGCATTGAAAACCTGGCCGCCATGAACAAGGATCCAGGCGGCATGGTACGCCCTCTGGTGCTTCAGGTGAGTTGCCTGAGTTTCTGAAAACGGTTAAAGACGTATATTTGATCGATCTGACTGTGATGCGAACGCATTTAGGTGTTGAATTGCACACGACATACCATCACTAGAGTTAACTTATTGTTTATATTTACCAAACAGTTTACGAGCTCCGAAGCGCTACGAGGTCGTCCGGACTAATAATAATCTTGGATTGCGCTCGGGAGATCTTAAACTCGTTAGTGAATACAGACAATTAGGTGTTACGATCGAGGTAAGAGGTACAAGTCTTGGAAGTAGTTAGGTAATTGATTGGTAAATCTTGGCCCTGCTGTCCCCCCTGACCTGGTGCCCCTAATCTGGTGTCCCCCCTGACCTAGTGCCCCCTGACCTGGTGCCCCCTGACCTGGTGTCCCCTGACCTGGTGTCCCTGACCTGGTGCCCCCTGACCTGGTGTCCCCTGACCTGGTGTCCCCTGACCTGGTGTCCCCTGACCTGGTGCCCCCTGACCTGGTGTCCCCTGACCTGGTGTCCCTGACCTGGTGCCCCCTGACCTGGTGTCCCCTGACCTGGTGTCCCTGACCTGGTGTCCCTGACCTGGTGTCCCCTGAACACGTAGACCTGTTATCGTAGACCTGTTATCGTAGACCTGGTGTCCCCTGACCTGGTGCCCCCTAACCTGGTGTCCCCTGACCTGGTGTCCCCTAACCTGGTGTCCCTGACCTGGTGCCCCCTGACCTGGTGTCCCTGACCTGGTGTCCCCTGACCTGGTGTCCCTGACCTGGTGTCCCCTGACCTGGTGTCCCCTGACCTGGTGCCCCCTAACCTGGTGTCCCCTAACCTGGTGTCCCCTAACCTGGTGTCCCCTAACCTGGTGTCCCCCTAACCTGGTGTCCCCTAACCTGGTGTCCCCCTAACCTGGTGTCCCCTAACCTGATGTCCCCCTAACCTGGTGCCCCCCTAACCTGGTGTCCCCTGGCCTGGTGTCCCCTAACCTGGTGTCCCCTGACCTGGTGCCCCCTGACCTGGTGCCCCTGACCTGGTGTCCCCTAACCTGGTGTCCCCTAACCTGGTGTCCCCTAACCTGGTGCCCCCTAACCTGGTGTCCCCTAACCTGGTGTCCCCCTAACCTGGTGTCCCCTAACCTGGTGTCCCCCTAACCTGGTGCCCCCCTAACCTGGTGTCCCCTGGCCTGGTGTCCCCTAACCTGGTGTCCACTAACCTGGTGTCCCCCTAACCTGGTGTCCCCTGACCTGGTGTCCCCTGACCTGGTGTCCCCTAACCTGGTGTCCCCTGACCTGGTGTCCCCTAACCTGGTGTCCCCTAACCTGGTGTCCCCTAACCTGGTGTCCCCTAACCTGGTGTCCCCTGACCTGGTGTCCCCTGACCTGGTGTCCCCTACAGGTACTGATGAAAGGAGGTGACCAAGAGCTGTACCACGCCACCTATGACCACTTGGTGCTGGGGCCTAGTTACCAGTTGCTGGAGGTGGGAGATTACCATGGCAACGCTGGTGAGTCTCTGAATACCATGGCAACGCTGGTGAGTCTCTGAATACCATGGCAACGCTGGTGAGTCTCTGAATACCATGGTAACGCTGGTGAGTCTCTGAATACAATGGTAACGCTGGTGAGTCTCTGAATACCATGGTAACGCTGGTGAGTCTCTGAATACCATGGCAACGCTGGTGAGTCTCTGAATACCATGGCAACGCTGGTGAGTCTCTGAATACCATGGCAACGCTGGTGAGTCTCTGAATACCATGGCAACGCTGGTGAGTCTCTGAATACCATGGTAACGCTGGTGAGTCTCTGAATACCATGGTAACGCTGGTGAGTCTCTGAATACCATGGCAGCGGTGGCGAGTCGTCTGAGATTAAAGTTTTTTCTTACATATTCCATGCAACAGCTGCAAAATCTAGAATCTAGTCTCGCGAAAGTTAGCTTAAAATTATATTTTTGCCGCCTTTTCCCTCTTCCTAGCTTGCTTTCCCACCTCTCCCACTGCTTTTTCCCCCCCTCTCTCCCATGTGCTGTCTCTCTCTCAATCTTCCTCCTTTCTCCCAGGTGATTCTCTGAGATACAACATCAACGTGACTTTCTCGGTGACGGGTCAGTGGTGGAGCCCGGAGAATGGCAGTAGTCCTTTGGCGGTGAGCACTGTCTGTCTCTCTCTATGTGTGTGTGTGTGTGTGTGTGTGTGTGTGTGTGTGTGTGTGTGTGTGTGTGTGTGTGTGTGTGTGTGTGTGTGTGTGTGTGTGTGTGTGTGTGTGTAGGGAGAGGGAGGGAATTATCAGGGGGGGAAAGCGCCAATTAGCCATTGCGCTTTGCCATACATTGTCTGCATGTCAGAAAGGCGGGGTCCAAGATCTAAAGCCTCGACCCTGCATGCATGAATTGTAAATACTCGCCTCCCTCCCCCATCTACACCCCGCATCTACACCCCCACCCCCATCTACACCCCCACCCCCATCTACACCCTCACCCCCATCTACACCCCCACCCCCATCTACACCCCCACCCCCATCTACACCCCCACCCCCATCTACACCCCCACCTCCATCTACACCCCCACCCCCATCTACACCCCCACCCCCATCTACACCCCATCTACACCCCCACCCCCATCTACACCCCCATCTACACCCCCATCTACACCCCCACCCCCATCTACACCCCCATCTACACCCCCCCACGTACTAAGACAACTTCCTGACGCCCCTTTCAGTCTCACGTGGGCAGGAACCTAATAGTATGGCCAACGCTCCTGCATGTTCCCGCCGTCATCGCCGCTGTCGTCCGCGTCAGGACCTCTCAGTACGACGCCGGTAGGTGGCAGCACCTCTTCGACTTCGACCTCGAAGTCGCGGGCGAGGGCTTCAGGGGTAACTTGCGAGAAAATGGAGAGGCTAGCAGGCCGTATAGCGGCCACTTGGGGATTGTAGTGTATGGCTAGTGTGTCCGTTTTGAGAATACTACTACTACTAGTGGTAGTGGTAGTGGTAATAACAGCATCAGTAGGAATTATAGTAGTTGAGGCACTGCTGATAGTAGCTATGATAGTACTGATACTACGATCGTAGTATAAGTGGTAGTGGAAGTGTTGGTACTAGTCATAGGCGCACTACTAGTATTCTAGCTCTATTCTAGCATATAAATAATATTTAAATAGTTTATAAATGAAATGAACTTGATAATTACGGAGCCCAGGATTCACGGTATTGAAGTGAGAGAGAGAATCTCTCTACGAATTAGAGAGATCTACGAATTAGAGAGATCTACGAATTAGAGAAGAATATAGCGCAGGGATTTAGTAGTTTTATACACTAGTTTACCATGGAAAATGTATGAAAAGACAGTTTTCTGTTATTACACTTAAACGCCCATTTTCTTTTATTGTGTTTTTCAATTTTTCCCCCCAGCCACATCATGTAGTCCATTGGGAGTAATGGAGCCAGCATGGACTGTGTTAGTCCCCTCTCTCATGCCTTCCGGGTCTATTACACCTGCTACCAGGACGGCTAATGTGTCAGTCGACGTGAGTCGGGGACCAGGACCGAGAGTGTCGTTCCAATGTCGGTATTTCCACAGAGCGGCCGTCAATAGAATCACATACAGGCCCTTCAATGGTGACATTATGTGCCTGGAGGCGGCCCCAGGACGCTTCAGGTGGAACGTGACGAGTCTGGTGCTGCCGTGTTATCGTAAGTGCTGCTTCTGGAACTCCACCATCTGGCGTTGCTGCTCCTTCACCATCTGAAGGAGCAGCAATCCGTCACCACCCTCCGTCAACAGCTGGTGGAGTACCAGTAGCGGATGAAGCTACTCTTACTACTACTACCCACTTTCAAAGTTCCTTTTCCTTTCTTCTGTGTAATCTGACAGCTAATTAACATGAAATATCTAAAGATAAACTTACAAGCCTGATGCAATAGCGATCACGGAAACTAAAATAACAGGAATGACCGATAATGCAATATTATCCAGAGAATATCGGATAGCAAGATGGTGATGGAGAAGGAACATTTGTATAAGGTCTTGAGGATGCTGTGAGCCATGCTAACATCCCTACCATCTTCCCCCCATGGCTCTCTTACCTACCAGTGCCTGTCTCCCACAGCATCCTGCCTAGCGAACTACGTGCTGGCTCAAGACGAGGCTTCCTGCTACAGTTTCCTGGACATGACGACGCCTGTCAACATCGTCTCTGCTTCCCTCACGTGAGTCTTTTTTTGTGTCGTCGTCCTCTTCCACCTCCTCGTCCTCCTCCTCCTCCTCGTCCTCCTCCTCCTCTTCAGTGTCCCATCTCCTCATTTCTCACCCCATCTCTGGGTTAATTCGTGATCTTTTCCTGTTTCTTCCATTTCTATCTCCCTTTTTACAATATCTCCTTTGACAATCTTGTTTTTACTCTTCTATCTCCCTTTATTCTTTCTCTCTCTCTCTCTGTCCACCCATTCTTTATGTCCACTCATTTTCTCTCTCTCCCTTCTTAATCTCTCTCGTCATTCTTGGAGGGCGAGGCCTCAGACGTCCACGTTCCTCCTCCGACAGGTGCATCCGAAGGGGAGGTACCCTGGCAGTGTTCCGGAACGCCTCTGATGTCGTCACCTTGGCTCCTGATGGTGTCTTTTTCTACACCTTCTACGTCGCGGGGTAATGTGTTGCGGGAGGGATGAGAGCTACGCTCGTGGTGTCCCGTCTTCCCAGTACTCTTTATCGTATAACGCTTTGAAACATGGATTTGTGTGTGCTGCCTCATGTCAATATACACATTATAATGCAGTAGACACGAAGGTACGTTTTTGTAAACCAAAAATATCTAGCAAATACAACAAATGCTAATGTATTTACAACCCTTTACAGGTCCACATGGCCCAACAGCTTAGACACGTTAATGGCCACCTGTGACCCCACACCTGGCAGCCTATGTCAGGTCAGTTCACTGGCTGTTTGTCAGGTCATTTGACAACCTATGTGTGTATATTCCACACACACACACACTACAACCCTGAATAACCTGTAATTGGCTGTGTCCGTTGTAACCCACTACAGGCGCAGCCGGGAGCTAGTTGTGGTGTTGTTGCACGAACCCCTGTGGCTACCGGGGGATACCAAATGGTTTATAAGTACCAGAGCTGCGTGGATACCAGTACCCAGGTGGCCTGCATGTATCCTGGTTCGTATACAGCCGGTATTCTCTCTCTCTCTCTCTCTCTCTCTCTCTCTCTCTCTCTCTCTCTCTCTCTCTCTCTCTCTCTCTCTCTCTCTCTCTCTCTCTCTCTCTCTCTCTCTCTATCTATCCCTCTCTCTCTCTCTCTCTCTCTCTCTCTCTCTCTCTCTCTCTCTCTCTCTCTCTCTCTCTCTCTCTCTACCCATGGTACACATACCATTGCCACCTATATATTGATCGCTACCATACCATGTGTTGTCATTACTGCTGTCAGTGGTAGCCATTAGTGCCATATATTGACCTCTACTACCATGTGCCATCATTACTTGTTTAGTATCTCCATGTAATGACTGCTACCCCTTGTTAATGATATAGTCATTACTAACGGATTGTACTAACCATTTTAAAGTCATTTTTTTAAATTGCAACTACAAGGCAACCAATGCAACTGTGCAGCCATTAAGACAACCACTCCTCGAATGTAGTAGTTACTACAACTATCACTGAACTACCACAACCACTCACCAACTCACAACTACCACATTTTCTAACGGTCACAACCATCAATTACTAGCTACTATCACATCCATTCCACTATTTCCACTAATATGTACTATATTAGTGGACTATGCTATATTATATGTACTATATCTGACTATTATATGTACTATATCTGACTATTATCTGTACTATATCTGACTATTATATGTACTATATCTGACTATTATCTGTACTATATCTGGCTATAATCTGTACTATATCTGACTATTATCTGTACTATATCTGACTATTATCTGTACTATATCTGACTATTATCTGTACTATATCTGACTATTATCTGTACTATATCTGACTATTATCTGTACTATATCTGACTATTATCTGTACTGTATCTGACTATTATCTGTACTATATCTGACTATTATCTGTACTATATCTGACTATTATCTGTACTATATCTGACTATTATCTGTACTGTATCTGACTATTATCTGTACTATATCTGACTATTATCTGTACTATATCTGACTATTATCTGTACTGTATCTGACTATTATCTGTACTATATCTGACTATTATCTGTACTATATCTGACTATTATCTGTACTATATCTGACTATTATCTGTACTATATCTGACTATTATCTGTACTATATCTGACTATTATCTGTACTATATCTGACTATTATCTGTACTATATCTGACTATTATCTGTACTGTATCTGACTATTATCTGTACTATATCTGACTATTATCTGTACTATATCTGACTATTATCTGTACTATATCTGACTATTATCTGTACTATATCTGACTATTATCTGTACTATATCTGACTATTATCTGTACTGTATCTGACTATTATCTGTACTGTATCTGACTATTATCTGAACTATATCTGACTATTATCTGTACTATATCTGACTATTATCTGTACTGTATCTGACTATTATCTGTACTATAGCTGACTATTATCTGTACTATATCTGACTATTATCTGTACTATATCTGACTATTATCTGTACTATATCTGACTATTATCTGTACTATATCTGACTATTATCTGTACTATATCTGACTATTATCTGTACTATATCTGACTATTATCTGTACTATATCTGACTATTATCTGTACTATATCTGACTATTATCTGTACTGTATCTGACTATTATCTGTACTGTATCTGACTATTATCTGTACTATATCTGACTATTATCTGTACTATATCTGACTATTATCTGTACTGTATCTGACTATTATCTGTACTGTATCTGACTATTATCTGTACTATATATGACTATTATCTGTACTATATCTGACTATTATCTGTACTATATCTGACTATTATCTGTACTATATCTGACTATTATCTGTACTATATCTGACTATAATCACGGTAATGATTGATGATTAATGGATACATATGACTGATTATAACTTCCAATCGTCCGGAACACACATAAGGATAAATCAATAGATTAAAAAAAAATAATCACTGATTGTAATTATTTTTTGTTTATGTCAACAGGTTCGTGTCCCTCGGGGTTCTCTTACATCTATAACAGATGCTTCAGGGGCGTCCCTATAACAGGGGGTGTAGTGGAGGCACTGAGTGCCTGTGCCAATATGTCGGCACTGCTCGCCTACCCAGAGGACTCTGGCACCCTTCAGCTATTAGGAACTCTAGTTAGGGTGAGTTTGTAAGGGGGGGGGGGGGGAGAAAGTCTTCGTGGGTTTCTTGATCGTGGGTCTCAAAGACTTGCACCCTGGAAACACAAACCGAAACTGTATTTATTTTCCGCTTGTTACAACTTGTAATAAAGTTGTTCCATCTTGGCTTAACGTGTTTATGACGTATTAGAACGTTGTTACAACTTGCTATATTGGTTGTTATAACTGGTTAGGAGGTGTTAAAACTTGTTCGAACGTTGTACCAACGTCGTAGTTTCGGTGTGTGTTTGACGGATGGAGAGGAAAATGTATTTTCCTCCTGTTTTATGAGTTTCCTCTAATGTATAGGTGACTCCCCTATTATAAATGTTACCCGTTTTAATGGGAGTAATAGGGGCCAACCCCCAACCCGCTTATGACAGCCCCTCCACCATCCTGTTACCTAGCAGTAAATAGGTACCTGGGTGTTAGTCAGCTATCACGGGCTGCTTCCTGGGGGTGGAGGCCTGGCCGAGGACCGGGCCGCGGGGACACTAAAAAAGCCCCGAAATCAACTCAAGATAACCTCAAGATAACCTATTCCCCTGTTATCCACCCTACAACAGGTCGTTATCATGCCCCACCCCCCCCCTGTTTACTACGTTCTTTGGCATGGGTAAATCCTCTTGCCCCTTTCATAACTTGGAAATCCTTTTAGAATACATAAATCCCTGTATTCCTTGCGATAGGTAAATTCTGTTAATTATACCAATTTCTAAAATTTAGTTGGTCTCTGTTTGCAAGGAAACACTGATTGTGTTCACCAGACCACACACTAGAAATTGAAGGGACGACGACGTTTCGGTCCGTCCTGGACCATTCTCAAGTCGAAACGTCGTCGTCCCTTCAATTTCTAGTGTGTGGTCTGGTCAACATACTTTAGCCACGTTATTGTGACTCATCGCCTGCAAACACTGATTGTCTCAATGTCTATGTTACAGAAGATGGTGATCAACATCACAGATCACGTCGACGTGCTCCTCGGTCTGAGCATGTGAGTATAGGGAGGAGGGAGAGAGAGAGAGAGAGAGAGAGAGAGAGAGAGAGAGAGAGAGAGAGAGAGAGAGAGAGAGAGAGAGAGAGAGAGATTAATGCTTCTCTCTTGAATGACTTGATTTTAAAACTCCCTTTCCCTCTGTGGCACTGATTGTAAACATCTCTTTTTCCTCCATGGTAGTGATTGTAAACATCTTTTTCCTCCATGGCACTGATTGTAAACATCTTTTTCCTCCATGGCACTGATTGTAAACATCTCTTTTTCCTCCATGGTAGTGATTGTAAACATCTTTTTCCTCCATGGCACTGATTGTAAACGTCTCTTTTCTCTCCATGACACTGATTGTAAACATCTCTTTTCCCTCCATGGCACTGATTGTAAACATCTCTTTCTTGGCACCGGTGCCACACAGGATGACCGGAGACGTGACTCTAGGCGGGATATACTCGCCTCATGGCAACTGGCTGAACGTGACCGAGGCACCTGGCCCTCTCTACGTCGCCAGAGTGCCAGAGTCAGAAGACCAGCCAGTGGCACTGGCATCCGTCTCCCTCTCCGTGACGAACCTCACTCTCGCCCTCTGCCAGTTTCCGGGTGTGGATGTGTTCGGTATGTGGGGGCTACAGGTGACGTGGAGAGAGAGAGAGAGAGGGAGAGAGGGAGAGAGAGAGAGAGAGAGAGAGAGAGAGAGAGAGAGAGAGAGGGTAGAGAGGGAGGGAGGGAGAGAGGCAGGGTAGAGAGGAAGGGAGGGAATGAGAGAGGGAGAAAGGGTAGAGGGAGGGAGGGAGGGAGAAAGGGTAGAGAGAGGGAGAAAGGGTAGAGAGAGGGAGAAAGGGTAGAGAGGGAGGGAGGGAGAGAAGGAGAAAGGGTAGAGAGGGAGAGAAGGAGAAAGGGTAGGGAGGGAGAGAAGGAGAAAGGGTAGGGAGGGAGAGAGGGAGAAAGGAGAGGGAGGGAGAGAGAGAAAGGGTAGAGAGGGAGGGAGGGAGGGAGAGAGGGAGAAAGGGTAGAGAGGGAGAAAGGAGAGGGAGGGAGGGAAGAAGGGAATTATCAAAAGAAAGCACCAAGCTATCACGACTATATAGCACTGGGAAAGGGGTCAGGATAAGGATTTGGGATGGAACGGAGGGGAAAGGGAAGGAATGATACCCAACCACTTGGTGGGGACGATCGGGGGATTGAACGCCGACCTGCATGAAGCGAGACCGTCGCTCTACCGTCCAGCCCAAGTGATTGAGCAGAGAAGGGGATTTATGAATGGCGAGAGATAACATGAACAATGAATATATCACAAATGTATTCCATATAATATTATTATTTTTATGAACACTATAATCATTGTTTATATTACATTGTGCGCATTGTAAAGCATCATATATTTTATAAGGCCGCTTGTCACGCACTGTGCTTTGGTTGCCATGGTTAAAGAGAGATTTAAACATTCCTCCGTAGTACTGATTCTGACATTCCACAACGTCATGAGACCAGAAGGCATGGCAGGATGTGCAGAATACCCCCGTTGAAAAGCGGAGGTGCAACAGGTGCTCTGAGAGAGAACTCTATCAACATCAGAGGCCCGAGACTGTTCAACACGCTTCCACTACACATAAGGGACATAACTGGCCGACCCCTCACAGTGTTCAAGAGAGAACTATCAACATCAGAGGCCCGAGACTGTTCAACACGCTTCCACTACACATAAGGGGCATAACTGGCCGACCCCTCACAGTGTTCAAGAGAGAACTATCAACATCAGAGGCCCGAGACTGTTCAACACGCTTCCACTACACATAAGGGGCATAACTGGCCGACCCCTCACAGTGTTCAAGAGAGAACTATCAACATCAGAGCCCCGAGACTGTTCAACACGCTTCCACTACACATAAGGGGCATAACTGGCCGACCCCTCACAGTGTTCAAGAGAGAACTGGATAAGCACCTCCAAAGGATACCTGATCAACCAGGCTGTGACTCATACGTCAGGCTGCGAGCAGCCGCGTCCAACAGCCTGGTTGATCAGTCCGGCAACCAGGAGGCCTGGTCGACGACCGGGCCGCGGGGACGCTAAGCCCCGGAAGCACCTCAAGGAAGCACCTCAAGGAAGCACCTCAAGGAAGCACCTCAAGGAAGCACTTCAAGGTAACCTCAAGGAAGCACTTCAAGGTAACCTCAAGGAAGCACTTCAAGGTAACCTCAAGGAAGCACTTCAAGGTAACCTCAAGGTAACCTCAAGGAAGCACTTCAAGGTAACCTCAAGGAAGCACTTCAAGGTAACCTCAAGGAAGCACTTCAAGGTAACCTCAAGGTAACCTCAAGGAAGCACTTCAAGGTGGGAATCAATCTTGCAGGCGCTCCTTGAACGTCTTGCAAGCATCTTGCAAAGAATCCTACAAGTGCTCTCTTGTAGGATCCCGGGATCCTACAAGAGAGCACGAGGCTCTTTTGTTTTGGTCCTAAAGCGCAGAAAGGAAAGAGAGGTGTCCAAGGGAGTACAGGGCCAGGTGGCCATCAAGTATCTGTGTCTTTACGAAACCTGTGCATCTTTCCTCAGTCATGGCGGCTTTGTTTACACGTTTTAATCGATTTACGATCTTGGAAACTTCACAAACCATGTTATTGTTATAAAATCTCCTCGCAAAGCTACGGACCTCATAAACTGGGAGGAAAGATATACATGTTTCGCAAGTGTCTAGGCAAATGCTCGGTGAGTCTTGGCTGTGGTAGAGTAGATGTGGCGCACAGCTGCGCCACCTGTAGGTCAGTCACAGCACCTCGGATCTTCACACTAAAAAATACATGAGATCAACATCACCTTCACAGCTGATTGGTGTTTGACGTGTGTCTCCGTCTCTTTAACACAGCTGAGGGATTCCCATTTCAAGCAAATCCACTTGGATTGGTCGGAAGAACGACGGCCTCGCCTCTTGCAGGGGGGTCGGCGTTCGATTCCCGATGGTCCAAGTGTTCAGGCACCGTTCTTTCATTCGGCTCTCGTATTCTAGGTCCTTGTCCTCGTATCCCAGCTCCTTGTCCTCGTATCCCAGCTCCTTGTCCTCGTATCTCAGCTTCTAGTCCTGATCTCCCAGCTCCTTGTCCTCATATCCCAGCTCCTTGTCCTCATATCCCAGCTCCTTGTCCTCATATCCCAGCTCCTTGTCCTCATATCCCAGCTCCTTGTCCTCATATCCCAGCTCCTTGTCCTCATATCCCAGCTCCTTGTCCTCATATCCCAGCTGCTTGTCCTCATATCCCAGCTCCTTGTCCTCGTAACCCAGCTCCTTGTCCTCGTAACCCAGCTCCTTGTCCTCATATCCGTTCAAAGTAATTTCAATTTGGTGTCCAAAGGTCTTGGAGAGGTGGTCATTCAGGCTTAGTGCTTTTTCCTGACAAGTGCTTATCACCTTATTGTATTACAAGCTACATAGCTTGTAATACAATGTAATACATTGTAATACAATGTAATACATTGACTCGGCGTAAGATCTTGAGTCGTGGCGTGTCGACTTGTTCCTAATACTGACGAACTCCATTTTTATAAGTCAAAGATCTTGGCAAGTTTAGGCTTCCCGAGACCAGTA
>NC_091223.1:16013600-16031100 GCF_040958095.1 Procambarus clarkii | reverse complement strand
AACACCACCTAACCAGTTATAACAACCAATATAGCAAGTTGTAACAACGTTCTAATACGTCATAAACACGTTAAGCCAAGATGTAACAACTTTATTACAAGTTGTAACAAGCGGAAAATAGAGACAGTTTCGGTTTGTGTTTCCAGGGATTAGCCTTTTAATCTCAAACACGTGCTTCAAGAACCCATCATTTGTCAACAGGTGTCTGAAGCACCTGTCAGAGAGAGAAATGTCACCTGTTCCAGCGAGTTCACCTGGGTTCCCGACGCCTCAATGGTCACCTGTGTTACTCGTAAGTCTTCTTCTAGCTGTCATGTCTGACGAATGGCTGTCATGTCTACCGCTTGACTGTAGCCTGGCAGGAATGCCTGCCAGGCTTCTAGCTGACTGGTCGGTCTACTAGCCATCTGTCATAGCTGTGAATTATTCACGCCTGTCAAGATGCTGTCATGGGTGGCATGACTTGCTGAGAGCTGTCAAGGCTACTACTGGCTAGTCATGGATACTAGCTGGCTATTAAATCTAGCAAGTAGTCACAGCTAGCTGTCGTAACGACTAGCTGACTATCATGGCTATTAACTGTTATCATGGCTCATAGTTTACCAGTTATCTATCATAGCTGCTAGTTAACGTAATCATCAAATGTATTTATTAATTTATATCTTGAAACTGTTGGAGACCCCTTCCAAGATGCTAGTTATCATAATTTATTAGGTTTAGAAATAGTACAAAAAATGAATGGGATTTACAGTTTCCAGAAACTTAATCTTTCCTATCTGGCTATATTAAATTTGCAGGAAAATGTATTATTTTCCGTGTTGTACACTGTTAACTGCTACGCCTCTGAGCTGTGCTCGTGTACTCGTTACCATCAATTCTATTTCACACACCAAATATATCTAGGGATTAATAATTAAAAAAATCACGGCATTAACAAAGTAATCCAATGTACTCTAGAGACAAAATACAATATGACTGATAACGTTTAATTAAGGGTTATTAATAATTAGTATCAGTGGTCATTAGCCTTATGAAAAAAGGGGGAAAAATGCATAATGTAACTTGTGTATCTGCTTTTGATTAGTGTGTTTAGATGACGACCCTCCACCAGCCCCTGAAGGAGCCACCAGCGACTGGGATAACTTCTCCCGCTCTTCAGGAACCGAGGTGACGTCCTCTGGGAACTGTACTAAGCACTAGGGTTACTTTGCACCTCTGGGGGGGTTATGTGAAATACAGCTGGTGTACAGAATTTCAGCAAATGTTCGTCTGCCCACTCCTAGTGTCTGTCGAGGGCTTCCTGTAGTTCTCTTCTGTTTTTACATTCCTGTAACTTCCTGCAATCCTCCTCTATTTTTACAGTCCTGTAACTTCCTAGTCCTCCGTTTTTACAGTCTTATAACGCTCTACATTCCTTGGATTGGTCAGTCACATAAATTAGGATCAGGAGGGGTCCCAGGACCACAGCATCACATGTGGCCTTAAGATTACACACACAGCATCCCTATCTATCTCCCCAACAGGTAAATCTGACGTGTTCAAACGGGATGAAATTTAGCGACCTGAACACGAGCATTGTGGTGACGTGTGAAGATGACGGGAACTGGACCCTGGTGGACCCGAGTCTCCTCGTTTGTCGGGAAGGTGAGTCTTACAGCATGTTGTTGTTGTTGTTAAAGATTTAGCTACTTAGGACGAAGTGTCCATGTAGCACGGGCTATGGTGAGCCCGTAATCTTGCAGCATCTTTCCCCTCGTCTTGTAGGTGGGCATCATCTCTTTTCACCTGTCGTGGGATCACTTTCAGCTGCTATGTAAGAAATCTCCGTTAATTTCACCTGTGCGCAATTAGCTTGAGCTAGTCGGTACAGCAACGGCCTCGCTTCATGCAGGTCGGCGTTCGAATCCCTATGGTCCAAGTGATCAGGCACCAAGCCTTCTCCCAGTATAGAAGTATGGTTACAAAGCTAAATTACCCGGCACCCAAAGGGTCAATTCACCCGTTGTATGCCCTTTATCCACAGAAGTGACAGTACCGCTGCCACCGCTCCCCGCTGGAATGACCCTGATGCCGTCTAGCGGACCCTACTGGACCTCGACGGTGCTTAACTTCAGCTGTGGGGCTGGAACCATGGCCCCGGATGGCAGGACCTACACTACAGTTACCTACGATGGGGTCGCCTGGTCTGCCCTCGATCCTACGTTCCTGTGTGTGTCTGGTCAGTGCCCGCAACCCCTTCGTCCCAATCCCTAAGCCTTGTCCTGATCGGTTCCATGTGTTTTTGTAGATTTGAGATTTATTTCATTGTCTCAATAAACGTACTTGAATCTCCCTACAGTGTGCCCGTATGCTGCTCCTGCCGCTACGGGCTTCCTCGAGACCAACTACTCCGGGATGGCGGTGATTGGCTCGGCTGTCGGCTACTGGTGTATCGGCGGCGTCTTCGTCGATCTCAATACCTCCTTCGTCAGTGTGTGTCACGACTCTGGCTGGACTGTCGATGTCTTCCCCGACTGTCTGGGTAAGTATCTTTCTGAATGCATATTTTCCTCGCTGTCTGCGTAAGTATTTCTGTGTCTGCGTATTTCCCCGATGGCGTAAATATATCCGTTAGCTTCTAAAGCCGATTTAAGATTGGTTGTGATTAGCATTGTAAACAATTTACTCTGGACATTTGTGTGTGCCAGTTTGGTGAAAAGTGACGATGTTGTTCTGTCTCTTGTGTTCTCCTAGCAAAATAGGGTATTTGTTGCATCAAAGGCTAGTTTTTTTTTTAATATAAAAGCACCTTAATTTAATGTTGTAACTACCTGATTACCTAAATACCATTTTCGTAAATTAATAGCCTTATGACAATCGTGTAGCATAGTAGTCTACGACTGCTTCGTAGACTACGAAGTAGACTACGTCTTCGACTAGAAGTCTACGGTTGTGTGTGTAGGCTCCACAACCGAAGGACCCGGGTTCCATCTACCTGGCAGGACAGAAACCGTTCACCCTAGTAGTAAATAAATACCTGGGAGTTAAGCCGCTGTTGTGAGTTGCCTCCTGGGAAAGGTCAGTAGTTGACCTAAGGGCACCTCGGCGATTCGTCCCGTCTCCGACAAGGGGAATTGTCATCTGCCGAACTGGTCAAGCGAGAGTCCAGAACCTGGAATTCGGGAATTCAATCATACCGGCTCTGATAGATGATAATATACATTTCAATAATAATTAAAAATAACACACAATTATAATATTACAATATTGATGATACCAATCACAACAATGTTAAATTAATAAAAACTACTTGTTACAATAGTTCTCATTATTATTTAAAATAATTAAAACAAGTAATTGCTATTATTTATTATCTAGAGGTTGTTTGGTAATATAATTACTCCTAGCAATAATACTAGTAAATTTAATTATATAAAGTATAATAATCATTAAACTCAATTTTGAGAAACGCGAAATTATATAAAACAAATCACCAGTATGGCCACCATAGCAACTCTCTCCTACTTAGCAGTAATTCCTAAAACAGTTTGACCGCCTCCACAACGCGCGCGGCGGCCATGTTGGCAGCCCTGCCGAGTGTAAACAAAGAGAGTGCCGTTGTTCGCCATTTTTTAAATTCCCCACCCGCCACACCTATGATTTTAGCTGATAATTGTGATAATTTGTTGAGATGGGAGGTGGAGGTGGGATTGTGAACCTTGCAACTTACCTACACCCAAATTATTAAAGTGTTAAGTTGCTTGGATGGAAGAGTTTGTGGTGACTGTGGATTATTTAATACAGATCAACACTATTAAGTGGGTTACATAGTTTATAATTTAATTCGATTTGTCGGAGACTGAAGCCTGTGTGTGTAAATACATAAATATATCTCATTCTTATACATTAGATTTCATTATATAAAAGTACGTGTACAACAGTAGATTGACAGTTGTGAGGCGGGACCAAAGAGCCGAAGCTCAACCTCCCCGCAAGCGCAATTAGGTGAATACACACTTTAGGCTTTTACTGAGCCGCTCCCCCCCCCCCCTGCAAATCTCCCTTACTTATTAAAATATTTATATAAGTAATAAAACTTATTACCCCTTACTAAAAATACTGACCCTCTCCAGAATGCAATTCCACAGCAGTTGTCTATAACTCCCGGGTACCTATTTACTGCCAGGTGAACAGGGGTAGTAGGTGAAAGGAAACTTGCCCAACTATTTATTAATGATTTTTTCTCACATTTTTCATGCCACTTGAGCGCACACCGTCTTGGAATGAAAATGAATTTGTAAGTTGCAGTAGTGATTGATTGCACCTGAAATATTGCAGTATTGTCAGGAAACTGAGTTAAAAGATGTTTGAAATATTTAAAAAAAGTCTGATATAAATTTGATAAAATGGATTTATATATTAATAAATAAATTTAAAATGGATTTTTTCTAAATTTTCACAGTTCAGAGCGTGCACTATTAATTTTGTACTAATTTCTTAGATATATTAATGTGTTTTTTACACTTTCAGACCATAATATTAACTATTTTTACCTCCCATACATTAACTCTTCATATATTTCAAAATAATTCAACATTTTCATGGCTCCATCATATTATTATTTAGTATTTTGGTTAAATTGTGAAATCTTTACACAATCAAATATCAGGAGAAAGTAAATGATATGAGAAAATTACTAAAGCCATACAATGGGATCGAATGCATGTCTGAGGGGGTTCAGGAACACGGGTTCGATCCCATTGTATGATCACAAAATATTTTTTTTCTTGTAAATTTAATGTGAAAGCAAATCACCTATGACATAAGATTTCTGTAAACAATATTTTCTTAAGTTATTTAAAAAAAAACTGACCTCCTTTATATGTATAATCCTAATTTCTGTCTTGTATTAACTGTCTCTTAAGGGGAGTGTATTAGATGCTTGAATGTATACATTCTATACCATATATATGTATGTATATGTATATAATCTATATTGTTACGTTATGGAGACTCAAATTTGTATGATTGCTTGCCGATGTGTATATTTGTGTATGTACGTTTGCTGGCGTATACATGTGTGTTAAAACACTTAACTGGGCTGTTGAAATCAATTTATATGGTACCTGTAGTTATTATATAATTTTCCTAAGGTATTACAAATGTGTATATTTTGTAACATAAACAGACGAGTATGGATGATATATATTTTTTTGCAAAATAAAATCTGTAAGGAATTTAACATGGCGTAAACATCAATTGTGTTAAAAGATAATTACCCTGCTTGAAATAAAATAATTAAATTTTTTTTGTTTACTTAAAAATAAAAACCTTTGTTCCAGCGATGTGTTTTGGTTTTAATGGTTTTTTCTTTGGCGTTGGGTTTAAGGCCTATATCAACTTTTAGTGGGGGGTGGGGGGTGGGGGGTGGGGTGGGGGGGGGCATTAAGATCACTACAATAGCTTACTGACCAACCAGCGAGTATACTGCGAGTATACTTATACTTCAGTACTGAAGTATATATATACATATATATACATATATATATATATATATATATATATATATATATATATATATATATATATATATATATATATATATATTATAATGAAGCTAATAGTTCTAAATTTCCTAATTCCGATTGGCGTTTATGGAAATAACTCTTACATCTAATAATTCGCGAGTAATCAATTCTGAGAAAAAAAATAAAAATGTAATACTGACAAAAAAAATATTCAGGAGAAATGTATTCATCATAAAAATAATGTTTGATTGATAATAATCTTCCCATTTAGTGGGGGAAAGTTTGGATGAGCGCCATCCATCGTCCCCTCCTTCATTAGAGACGAGGTGAGCAAGAAATGCCCTAGAGAGAGAGAGAGAGAGAGAGAGAGAGAGAGAGAGAGAGAGAGAGAGAGAGAGAGAGAGAGAGAGAGAGAGAGAGAGAGAGAGAGAGAGAGAGAGAGAGAAAGCTAGCATAAAACACTCACCAGATAGGAAGAAGCTAACCATAATCATCAGTCAAATCAACCCTGTGCCTTTTCACTTTAATTGTAACCTCTTTTGGGCGGGAAACTCATCCCCGCAATAGGGAAGGGGGATCTAGTTGGCCCGACCCGAGGTGAGAGAGACGGGGGGGACAGGCGGGCTGCTGCGAGAGGCTAGGAATGGCCTGGAATGGGCAGGAATGGGCTGGAATGAGTAGGATGCAGAGGGTGGCGTCCCAGCTACTCCAATAAAACAAGCCCCCAGCAGCTCAATACTTCAACTATGTGACTTATCCTGGCAAACATGTCCGCTTTCCCTGGAACTCACCAATAACATATCTTTCATACTCCGCCGATTTTCGCTGCGGACGTTTTCATATTGGAAGGTTTGTAGGGCCGGGCGAGCTGGCAGGATTGATCGATGGCCACTGCCGCTGATTGATTGATTCTGGTGTTTGCGTTGTTGAGAGCTTTGGATCCTGACTCGGGTATTTGACACGGGCGCGTCGGTGCTGACCCCATCGTCTTGTGCTAAATTGATTGGATGTGCAAAAATGACCGACGGAATTGCGGTTTTTGACGTATAGCCGTCGCTTACCCGGCGTTTTTTAGCCCAATCGGGGTCCTAGGCAGGCCTGAGGAGACGCCGGTGAATGCAATTAGCTAGGACGGGTGCCTAGGCGCCCCTAGGAGCCAGGACAGGCTCAGGAAGGGCTCTGATCGTTCATTAAGAGTCCCGAGCGAAAGTTAGCGCGGCCAGCTCCCCGTTACCCTCGGCGGCTCCGCCAGCTGGTATTCCAATATTGTTAATCGCATCGTGATGTGGTATTTTGGTAATTTTATCATATTACAATGAAAAATTCCTGCTTGCCCCCATGGTATCGAACTGGCCGGAGCTGCCTCAGTTTCTCGCGCCCGGCGGAGAGAGAAGGACCCCCATCTGCCTGCTGGTGACGGACGAGGTGTGCTACTCACTTCAACTTGCCTGCTACTGTGTGACGTCTTGAGACATCTATCAAGACGTGGGGTGGGGGGTGACATCCCCCCCCACACCAAACACACACACACACACTCACACACACGCGGACGGTGTGTGTGTGTGTGTGTGGGTGAAAAGTCTCTCATCAGTTCCCCGATTACATTATGGAATATGCATAAACAATTTTTTTTACTATATACAATTAACTATAAGCAACTTGCCTTAAGTCTATTAAGCAACTTGCCTCTACTTCACTGTGTGATAAAGATGACGTCTGGGCCGTCTATGGTGGTGACGGGCAAAGTTAGCCATGGAAAAATGTTCACTAATGTTTAGGCCTAGTTGAAGTGACTGGTGGTAGGCCTAGTGATTGGTGGAAAAGCCTTGTGGCAGCCTGGTTGAAGTGACTGGTGGTAGATCGTTTGTTAAGTGATGTAAAGCCTAGTGACCTGACTGGTGGCAGGCCTACTGGTGACTGAGGGAGGCCTAGTGACCGTAATTGGCGACAAACTTAGAGACTGATTGACAGTTTCAGTGGCAGTCATGACTGGTGGTAGTTCTAGTGGCACTGGTGGTAGTTCAAATGAGTGACAGTGTTGATACATTTCCAGCGACTAGCGATAGGCCTAGTGGTGATGACTGGTGACATACTGTGTGAATGGTAACAGACCTAGGTGTACCTGGTGAGATAAGCCTAGTAAAAGTAATTAGCGTATTGAATTAGTGACATTAATTATACCCGTAATGACAGCGACGACACACGTGTTGAGTAGTATCAGGCCTAGTGACTGGTCGTAGGCCTAATTACATAGTGATTTACCTAAAAGTGGCTGGTTGTAGACATAGTTATTGATGGTAGGCCTATATAGGCCTAGTTTTAGTGCCTAGTGTAGTAACTTAACCATATTCATATTAATAACGTTTCGCCTTTACTACTCAGTAATTTTAGGCGTAAATAATATACAAATAAAAATGAATTTATGAAAAAACGTGAATAGCCAATTGGTATTTTTAAATATAATTAATAATGCATATCAATTAAATATTATTAATCATTAAACCTGCTTCCCATTTGCATTAAAGGAATCTATCGGAATATTTATATTATCGAGAATAATGACTAATTTATATTATCGAGATTAATGACTAATTTATATTATCGAGAATAATGACTAATTTATATTATCGAGATTAATGACTAATTTATATTATCGAGAATAATGACTAATTTATATTATCGAGAATAATGACTAATTTATATTATCGAGAATAATGACTACAACAATAATAACAATAACTTTAAAATACAACAGTGAGATATTTACGTTCAAAACAGTCATACTTTGACTGTTTTGAACGTAAGTGCAAAAACATTCGTAAATGCACCATTCGCAAAAACAACGTAAATGCAGAAAACGTTCAAAAAAACATGTTTTGTACGTAAACATCTCTCAAAAACAGTCTATGTTTACGAACAAATCCACAAGGGCCGTGACGAGGATTCGAACCTGCGTCCGGGAGCATCCCAGACACTGCCTTAATCGACTGTGCTACGACAGGGTTAAAAGAGTTGAAACCGAAGTTCTATGTTTACGTTCGGGACCTTCTTATGACGTCACGCGGTCACGTGGGCTTTGTTTACGTCGCCATTTTGGGAGTAGGCGGCCTTCGCGGACGAGTTGACGAGATGACGCAATCCCGCCAGGGATTAATAACTGCGTCGCCTGTTCGAATCCTCCTCACGGCCCTTGTGGATTTGTTCATTTGATGCATCACGTTAGTGTGATCTCTGTGTGTAATAACTGCGTCCGTCGGTGGTTCCTGCGTTGATAATTGCTTTATTGGTGGTTCTATCGTTGATAACGATGGAACCGCTGATGGGACGCAGTTGATAATTCTTCCATTGGTGGTTCTGTCGTTATTGATAATTGTGTACCATCGGTGCTTCTAGGGGGAGACATAGTAATTATGTCTCATCGGAAGAACGGTCAAAATATCCACTTCGTCACTGTAATTCAGTGATCAGAGAAAAATGAAAGGTTGGATAACAAGAACTTTTCACACTAGAGATGCTATACCGATGATGATACTCTTCAAGGCGCTAGTGCTCTCTAGAGTAGAATACTGCTGCACAATGACAGCCCCTTTCAAAGCTGGAGAAATTGCTGACCTGGAGAGGGTGCAGAGATCCTTTACTGTTAAAATCCACTCAGTAAAACATCTAAACTATTGGGACCGACTAAAGAGCCTAAATCTGTGTTCTTTTGAGCGCAGGCGGGAGAGATACATAATAATTTATATATGGAAAATAATAGAGGGGCTGGTCCCAAACCTGCACACAGAAATAACACCACATGAGACCAGAAGACATGGCAGGATGTGCAGAATACCCCCCGTTGAAAAGCAGAGGTGCAACAGGTACTCTGAGAGAGAGAACTCTATCAACATCAGAAGCCCGAGACTGTTCAACACGCTTCCACTACACATAAGGGGCATAACTGGCCGACCCCTCACAGTGTTCAAAAGAGAACTGGATAAGCACCTCCAAAGGATACCTGATCAACCAGGCTGTGACTCATACGTCAGGCTGCGAGCAGCCGCGTCCAACAGCCTGGTTGATCAGTCCAGCAACCAGGAGGTCTGGTCGACGACCGGCCGCGAGGACGCTAAGCCTCGGAACAAGTTCCAAGTAGCACGGGCTATAGTGAGCCTGTAATGGACTTACCTGGCACAGGAGCGGAGAAACGTCCTGATTGATGAAGATTAAGCCACCCAAGAGGTGGCACGGGCATGAATAGCCCGTAAGTGGTGGCCCTTTCGAGCCATTACCAGTATCAAAAGATGATACTGGAGATCTGTGGAGGCGCAACTGCACCCTGCGTGACGGGAGATGTCTCCCGGACCAAGTGGTGACCAAATGGAGAAACGTCCTGTCTCAGTGTCATTTATATACATGTCCTGATCCCCACATACACTCAGACGCCGATCGTGGACTGTGATAGGGTTTTAGATGACCTTCTGAGTGTTACGCTTTACACGCCCAACATCCCATGCATAACGCCGCTCCCACAGCGGACGCTGTCCAGTCACCGACGGACGGTGACTCCCAAACTTACGATGTAAACAAAGCCACGTGGCCTGTGAGACGTTACATGAATGAGGTATCTCTCAGCGACGGACGGTGACTCCCAAACTTACGATGTAAACAAAGCCACGTGGCCTGTGAGACGTTACATGAATGAGGTATCTCTCAGCGACGGACGTTGACTCCCAAACTTACGATGTAAACAAAGCCACGTGGCCTGTGAGACGTTACATGAATGAGGTATCTCACAGCGACGGACGTTGAGTCCCAAACTTACGATGTAAACAAAGTCACATGGCCTGTGAGACGTTACATGATTGAGGTATCTCACAGCGACGGACGTTGACTCCCAAACTTACAGGCCACGTGGCTTTGTTTACATCGTAAGTTTGGGAGTCAACGTCTGTCGGTGAGATTCCTCATTCATGTAACGTCTCACAGGCCACGTGGCTTTGTTTACATCGTGAGACGTTACATGAATGAGGTATCTCACCGAAGGACGTTGACTCCCAAACTTACGATGTAAACAAAGCCACGTGGACGTCGACTCCGAAACTTAAGATGTAAACAAAGCCATATGGCCTGTGAGACATTGCGTGAATGACGTCTTTTCACGTGTAAATAAACAATTTTGAGCAGAATATCTGCTTTATATTAACACAGAAATCACATTAACACGACAGGGAACCGATCGGCCGAGCGGACAGCACGCTGTACTTGTGATCCTGTGGTCCCGGGTTCGATCCCAGGTGCCGGCGAGAAACAATGGGGCAGAGTTTCTTTCACCCTATGCCCCTGTTACCTAGCAGTAAAATAGGTACCTGGGTGTTAGTCAGCTGTCACGGGCTGCTTCCTGGGGGTGGAGGCCTGGTCGAGGACCGGGCCGCGGGGACACTAAAAAGCCCCGAAATCATCTCAAGATAACCTCAAGATGATATATATCACGTAAATGTGATTTTTGTCTTATGCGCCTTATACATTAAGGTTATTGTTATTTACAACAAATTCTATACAATATTAAATAGTCGATAAATAATAATAAAATTGGAAAATTTTCTATGGGGAAAAAATGCCATGGGATATAATTTACAATTTTACCTAATTCAATTTATAATTAAATAAATCGAAATAAGCCAATTAATTAATATACAAAACCGGTAACCCGACTGAACAAAAATTTAATAATTCTAATTTTCTCGAATAATCCATTTACCTAAATTAATTCCTGACCCCTAATTACCTGCCCTAATTATCTCCCCTAATATTCAAAACCCCAAAATTCATATTCAATTATAGTCCTTAATTACACGCCAATGGGTAGTAAGTAATTAAGAATTATCTGCCATTAGCGGCAATTACGATTTAAATAGAGGCACTTCAAGCTGTCAATTACACAGTTATTGGTCATATCCCAGCTTTTTTTCCTAATATCCCAGCTTGTCTTAATATCCCAGCTTCTTTTTCTAATATCCCAGTGACTTTTCCTAATATCCCAGTGACTTTTCTTAATATCCCAGTGTCTCTTCCTAATATCCCAGTGTTCTTTTCTAATATCCCAGTGTCTTCCTAATATCCCAGTGTCTTTCTAATATTCCAGTGTCTCTTCCTAATATCCCACCTTCGTAATTATCGCCTAATCTCCAAGTTCCTCAAGGAAGATAAGACCCTTTTAGTGATATTCCGAGCGAAGGAGAAAGCGTTTAAAGACGTGAGAGAGGTTGGTGTTGGTGTATTCAGGATAAACAATATTAATTATTGTTTAATTAAATTAAACTAAATTTAATTAATTAAATTAATTAAATATATCTGGGATTTGTTTGGGAAATGTTGCTAAAAAAGAAAGGAAAAGGAAGGAAAAGAGAGTTGTGGAGTGCCTTTTTGCTGTGAGGACAGTCATCATGAACTGTTTCATTTCAGAAAATTTGTTTCATTCGATAATATAAAAAAAAGGAATTGTCTAAAGCGTGAAACATTGTGGAAACAGATAAGCTTTTCATTGATTTTTATTTATTATTTTGTGTTTATAAAAGAGTTTACCGTCAATGATTTCGTGGATATAAATATATAGAAAATGAGGGATAGTGTGGAGGTGAAATACGTAAGATAGTGTGAAGAGGACTTTGAGATGGTACTTCTTGATTCGTGGGACTGCAGCTACTACCTTCCCTCGCCCTACCTGATGAGCAAGTTACTGGTGAGTGAACCTCCGTTCTCTGTGGTGCGCTGTGGGAAGAGGGTCGACGGAGGGGGTAACTAAGGTAACCCTCCGAGGACCCTGACTGGCTGGCCTGCGTAGCATTCTTCATGGGAAGAGGTCTACCTTTCATATCGTTGTCATGCTTTGATGCTATTGATGTCAGTGATACTTTATTGGCCGGCGTCCTTGATGTAGACGCTTATGGTGACAAATACAAGCCTATATCCACTATCAATGCTACGCAGGAGACACCTGTGTTTACCATATCCACGTGCAACCCGTTCTCGCACTTTTGTATAGTCAATATTGACTTATTAAATACGTGCATATGTGACATACTAAACATACTAGTTTACCTTGAAAAGCTTCATAGAAAACACCGACCTTACCTAACCTTCTTAGTATGTTAAGATAAGCATCTTATTGCTTCGTAATTACAATTATTACCTAACATATTATAGGTATAGGTCAAGTAATAATTGTAATTACGAAGCAATAAGATGCTTATCTTAACATACTAAGAAGGTTAGGTAAGGTCGGTGTTTTCTATGAAGCTTTTCAAGGTAAACTAGTATGTTTAGTATGTTACATATGCACGTATTAAATAAGTCAATATTGACTGTAAGAAAGTGCGAGAACGGGTTGCCACGTGTTGAGTGACCGTTGCATCTGCATGCTTCAATGTAGTAGTGTACGAAAGGGAGACACTAGTGTAAGGCTTGCATGCCGGAGGATTATTAAAAAATGTGTAATTAATCATTTTTTGAGCCGAGCGACTTATTGGTACGTACTAAAACAGATTAACAATAATGCATGAAGTACTATTAGCAGTTGTGTAATAAACTTGCTAAGGCTATCAGAAAGTTGATATACATTAGACTTTTTGTGCTACTGATAAGCCCTCGTTGCCAGCTGACCTTATGAGAGCCTTGCAGGATAAAAATAAATACAATAAAATGTTTATTCAGGTAAGGTGAATTAATAGTACTTTTTACTCTTACTGTAGTACTGTACTCTTACCTTTTAGTGATAAGGATATTAATAGTACTTTTTACTCTTACTGTAGTACTGTACTCTTACCTTTTAGTGATAAGGATATTAATAGTACTTTTTGTATCTGTAACAGAGGGGATTACTTGATAGATTATCAAGGTTTCGTAATATTTAGAAAACAAAAATTATGTTAGTTTTCTTAATTTGTGATTTGTCTTCCATGTTTTCTGTTCCACTCTTTTGGAACACACAAACAAAAAACGTGAGGTAGAGGTATGTTAAGAAAAAACAAAAACTAATTTTAAATATTAACATTCTTAAAGTATATAAACGATTTTGTTTGGGTAAATTGCATGAACTGGCTCGCTTTCACTACAGATCCTTTGCAGTTCCTTTATCCATTTTATATAAATAAATTCTTTAAAGAATTATATACCTTAGCTACATATAGCAAAATATATATATATATATATATTCAGAGAAGATTTGAGTAAATACTCGATTGGAAAAGGTGATGTTAATTTATGTTTTAAAAATAATGACTCGTAAGATAATAAATGTGTACCAGGGCCTTCATATGGTCCCTTGACTTGGTTTCAGGTATATCTTCCATGTTGAGAGGTGGTGTCCCAAATGTGATCAGACTAGAAATGAATGAATGCTGAGTGAATGATGTTCTTCAGAACGTTACAGCCAACATCACACACACACACACACACACACACACACACACACACACACACACACACACACACACACACGCACGAGGCAGAAACAAATGGGCAAAGTTTCTTTCACCCTAAGTGCCCCTGTTGCCTAGCAGTAAATAGGTACCTGGGAGTTAGTCAGCTGTCACGGGCTGCTTCCTGGGGTGTGTGTGTGTGTGGTGTGGGAAAAAAAAAAAAAAGTAGTTAGTAAACAGTTGATTGACAGTTGAGAGGCGGGCCGAAAGAGCAAAGCTCAACCCCCGTAAAAACACAACTAGTAAACACAACTAGTAAACACACACACACACACACACACACACACACACACACACACACACACACACACACACACACACACACACACACACACACACAGGGGCCTCGCGGCTGAGTGGACAGCGATCTGGGGTCATAGTCCTAAGGGCCTAGGTTCAATCCCCGGCAGAGGCAGAAACAAATGAGCTGAGTTCATTTCACCCTGATGCTTCTGTTCCCCTAGCAGTAAATAGGTACCTGGGAGTTAGACAGCTGCTACGGGAAGCAATGTAAATGCCTAACTTGTTTGTGTTGTGGGTTTTTAGTGTGGGAGAGAGAGAGAGAGAGAGAGAGAGAGAGAGAGAGAGAGAGAGAGAGAGAGAGAGAGAGAGAGAGAGAGAGAGAGAGAGAGAGAGAGAGAGAGAGAGAGAGAGAGAGAGAGAGAGAGAGAGAGAGAGAGAGAGAGAGAGAGAGAGAGAGAGAGAGAGAGAGAGAGAGAGAGAGAGACAGACAGACAGACTGTTGTTGTTTTTAGATTCAGCAACTCGGAACAACAAGTTCCAAGTAGCACGGGCTATGGCGAGCCCGTAGTGGCCTTGAGAGAGCAGCCCGTCCTCCAAACAAAGACCCAAAGTCCTTTCCATGCACCCGCCAAACCCCAGCTGTTTATGAGTGAAAAACGGTTTACACACGACTCACAACTGCTGACGTTCGAACACTTCCGGAACAAGTGCTTCACTGACGACTTTTGCTCGAACCACAACGCTGTAAATGCTTCACCCACGTACTACAAATACAAATAATCGCCAACAGAACCTAAACACCTAACCTAACCTAACCTAACCTAACCTAACCTAACCTAACCTAACCTAACCTAACCTAACCTAGTGCCTAAATATGCACAATATGCTTATATAAAATAATAATTTATATTTGAGAAAATTCCTGTTTTGAATGACCAGCATGTTAAAATTGATGAATGCGTCTGTGGGGTCGACCGCTGGATGGAATGGACTTGGTCTGAGGACGGGCTGGAGAGATGATTGATGAAGATTAAGCCACCCAAGAGGTGGCACGGGCATGAATAGCCCGTAAGTGGTGCCCCTTTCGAGCCATTACCAGTATCAAGAGCTGATACTTGAGATCTGTGGAGGTGCGACTGCACCCTGCGTGACGGGAGATGTCTCCCGTGGGATATGATTGATTGATGAAGATTAAGCCACCCAAGAGGTGGCACGGGCATGAATAGCCCGTAATGCTGGAGAGAGAGGCTGATTTTACCTATATATAGAGAGATGACGGAGGCTGTTCAAGTTCAAGTATGTTTATTGAGATAAGCAATAAATACATCCCAAAGGGATAGAGTAGCTTAGACTATTTCTATCCCCTTTGAATGGAGTCTGTAAGGACGGGAGACTTCGTGCCGGGCATGCTTGATAGGACACTCCCATACCTAGCTTATAATGCTTCCTTATCTCCCACTTTATGCAGGCCTCTCACTCTCTTCCTCTCTCTCTGACATTCCTCTCTCTATACTTCACTCTCCCCTCCCTCTCTAACTTTCACTTTCATTACATCTTTCACTCTCCTTCCTTCCTTCTACACCTACTTTCTTTTTCTAGAAAATGTCTGTTAATTTTTTCTTTTTAAAAGAAAAGTTTTTTTGAGTCGGGAAAAGTTTCCAAGATTAGGTTTAAAGTTTTCAACAAGAGAGAAAAGTCTTAGGAGAGAAAGAAGCTTATACATGAAATACAAAAGGGTGTTCATAATATTGAAGCATGATTAGGAACATGTTCAAAACATACACACCCCATATCTGTAGCCTTAAACCCACTACATATACGTGTTCAAAATATACACAGCACATATCTGTATGTTCAAACACACTACATATACGTGTTCAAAATATACACACCACATATCTGTATGTTCAAACACACTACATATAAGTGTTCAAAATATACACAGCACATATCTGTATGTTCAAACACACTACATATACGTGTTCAAAATATACACACCACATATCTGTATGTTCAAACACACTACATATAAGTGTTCAAAATATACACACCACATATCTGTATGTTCAAACACACTACATATACGTGTTCAAAATATACACTGCACACATCTGTATGTTCAATACCATGACCTAATTCACTAATTCAACCACAACTTCTAATTATTTACTCAATTTATAAATCAAAATTTAATTGAGGTTTGAAGTAGATTTTTTTTTTTACAAACACTATAAAATTTCATCGGCCAATCCGTTAAAAATGCGACGTATTGGTAAAAATTAAAGCACCGTAATATTAACGTTCCCTACGTTGAATTAGGCTACATTGGGTTTGATTAGGTTGTGTTGGGTTGAGTCAGGTTAGGTTAGGTTAGGTTAGGTTAGGTTAGGTTAGGTTAGGTTAGGTTTTTGGTGTTTTCAAGTACATTTGTCCACCTCTTTTTCATTACTTTCTCCTCCCCTCTTGCTCCCCCTTTCTCTCATATCTCATTTCCCCTTCTCCGTGTGCCCATTCTGCCCTTTGTCCTCCTCCCCCTCACTAACTTCTCCTAGGAGAACGCGTCACCTGGCAACCAATTCAACCAGGTCCTACACAATGTTTGCTCCGCTGAGGCCAACACAGAAGGTGCTGTGTGTGTGTGTGTGTGTGTGTGTGTGTGTGTGTGTGTGTGTGTGTGTGTGTGTGTGTGTGTGTGTGTGGAGGTGACGTCAAGAGAGAGGAACGCTTAGTACTGAAGGAATTGAAAGGTGTGGGTGTCGACATATCACCTCAGATCTTAGACTGTCTTACCTCATCACTCGAGTGGTGTGTGTGTGTGTGTGTGTCTTAGCACACACACACACACACACACACACACACACACACACACACACACACACACACACACACACACACACACACACACACACACACACACACACACATGCCTCAATCTCTCGCCACACACATGCTTCTCTTCAAGCCAGACATCTCAAGACTCCATTATATTCTGTGTTGACAGAGACATTACTGTATTCTACCAGTGAAGTCTTCGGCCTTTGTAAAGACTTAACTTGACTCTGATTTCTGCGGAGTCTCGGTTCTCACGCTGTGGGGGAGTGTTCCCACGCTGTGGGGGAGTGTTCCCACGCTGTGGGGGAGTGTTCCCACGCTGTGGGGGAGTGTTCCCACGCTGTGGGGGAGTGTTCCCACGGTGTGGGGGAGTGTTCCCACGCTGTGGGGGAGTGTTCCCACGCTGTGGGGGAGTGTTCCCACGCTGTGGGGGAGTGTTCCCACGCTGTGGGGGAGTGT
>NC_091223.1:15998600-16008600 GCF_040958095.1 Procambarus clarkii | reverse complement strand
CTGGTTGGCAGGTCGTGTTCCAGGGGAAGGTTAGTTTACCCATGAGCTATAGGAAGGCGAAAGCGCTCAACCTGCTTACCGGAGTATATATATATATATATATATATATATATATATATATATATATATATCTACTCCTATACCCACCTGTGTAGAAACAGGTAGATTATAACTACCCCATAATTAATGTTCAATTGCCTTGTTAGGTATAAGCACATCCCCCACCACCCCTATGTACTACCCTCCCCATATATATATATATATATATATATATATATATATATATATATATATATATATATATATATATATATATATATATATATATATATATATATATATATATATATATCGCCCTGTATGTAACTAGACTGCAAAACTTTATATAAGCAACACGTTAAATCCCATAATAGGAGTGAGTTTACCATATCTGCAGAGGGGTAGCGCATTATTTGGATACCAAGGAATGTATACCACTACACACAGAAATCACAATAGCGTGATGCATCAAATGAACAAATCCACAAGGGCCGTGACGAGGCTTCGAACCTACGTCCGAGATATAGCTCGAGTGCATGGGGGCGGCGGAATTGCGTAAAATCCTGGTCTGTGTCTCGGAGAGGCTGCAGGATCCGCCGGTAAATCAAGATGATTTCCCGGTTGCAATTCTTTTGACCATGTCGTAGCTCAGTCGATTAAGGCAGCGTTTGGGATCCTCTCGGACGTAGGTTCGATCCCTCGTCACGGCCCTTGTGGATTTGTTCAATGTATACCACTTTAATAACGAGGATTTATCACTAATTAGGAATTCTTGTCCACAGTCGTGGTCATAAGTGTTTGACAAAATTCAAGATAAGGGCACGGATCTACTCAGAAGTAATGTATGCGACCCCCATACTTTACATGACCTAGTACCATGCAGGTCGGCGTTCGATCCCCCAACCGTCCACAAGTGGTTGGGCACCATTCCTTCCCCCCGTCCCATCCCAAAATCCTTATCCTGACCCCTTCCCAGTGCTATATAGTCGTAATGGCTTAATGGCGCTTTCCCCCTGATTGAAATTGAAATTGAAATAAGTTTATTGAGGTAAAATACACACAAAGGGATGAGGTAGCTCAAGCTATTCTCACCCCGTTCAGTACATCGTGTTAATACATACATAGACACACATCACAAACAATAAACATATTACCAAACATTCTGAGAGATAAACATCTACATTTCCTCCTTTACTCCCCCCTGATAGTTCTCTCTCTCTCTCTCTCTCACCCCCGAAATACTCAAACTTACAGAAGACAGTTTAGGGGTAGAGTCATGACCAGTCCACTCTGTCCCTTCAACAATTCTGAACTTTACCAATGAACTTAGAACACACAAATAAATAAATACAAATAAATCAACAAATACTATTGAATAACCATTTATTATTCAACAAATATTAAATTACTGAAATTGTTATACAAATTACTGTTGAATAACAGCATTCAATAAAAATAAAAAAAACAATAAAAATACGCGGTTTACTGTGCAGAAAAATTGGTGTTCTAGTTTGCTAATTTAGACAACTCTAATTAGAGCAAAAAGTGAATATAGAAGATAATGTCATTAAGCACAAAGAAATCTCATCATTGTGATGTATCGAGAACATCACTAGGAGCCGTTTGAACGATTCGAACCCTTTTTTTTCTTACCATATCGTGGTGTAGTGGTTCAAGGCGTTTGTCTGGGAGCACCCAGAGCACAAGTTCGAATCCTTCTCACAGCTCCTATACTAATTGTCTCAATAACAATAATAACAGCAATACTACAATGAATTTGAGATATATACAAGAGTTGTTACATTCTTGTACAGCCACTAGTTTATTTATTCATAAATATAATTCATATATTATAATAGAATATAGAATAATTCATATATTATACACAACCAGTATTCAATTATTGGAACTTTGTATTAAATTCCTAAGCATACAAATACTAAAATACGTAAGATTCCTGATAATTAATAAATCCCAAGCCTATATAAAGTATCCGCAAAATACAGATACCAAAAAAAAGCGCTCTGGTATGTATTTAGATAAGGGATATGTGTATATTTACGGGCGCGCGAGATGGCAACATCAAGGGTGGATGCACCGTCGGCCAATGAGCAACGAGCTTTCAAACATCGGTAGGGATACTCGCTCCTTATAATGTGACTTTGCGATATTCTCAACCTCTATTACAAAGTTTTATCACGTTAAGTTAGATGTTATTATGCAAATTTATGTTGACTTTTTATAACCCAAAAGTTTTATTGACTCTAGAGCGACCGTGTGTAAATTTTTCCCGCCAAAAAAACAAAATGGTTGGAGTTGCCAGGTATTATTTTTTTCTAAATTTGTCCTTAAAAGAGTAATAGTGTTTAGTGAGGGTTAATGGATCAGCTGACGGACGTTTTCAGATTACAAGAAGACAAGGAAACGCTCTTATGTGCGGACCGGAAAAGCACTTTAATCCCTCCAGTAATAAGGAAGCCATTTGGGACAGTGAGAATCTATATGGTATAACACAGCCGCTTATCATTGTAGCAAACTATTAGTGTAAGCATGTTGCAGACGCGGCAGCGACAAAGGAAGCAAGACACCCACCCACACACACACACAGTTTCAAGTGTAGATATGATAGAGCCCAATAGGCTCGGGAACCTGTACACCTGTTGATTGACGGTTGAGAGGCGGGACCAAAGAGCCAGACCTCAACCCCCGCAAGCACAACTAGGTGAGTATACACACACACACACACACACACACACACACACACACACACACACACACACACACACACACACACACACACACACACACACACACACAAACACACACACACACACACACCTGCATTTAGTCATAAAGGCAACAGCTGAACTTAAAGCTCTCTGAAGTAGGGCATTTATCCCCCAAACAATAGACTGCGAGTCTATCCCAAACAATAGACTGCGAGTCTATCACAAACAATAGACTGCGAGTCTATCACAAACAATAGACTGCGAGTCTATCACAAACGATAGACTGCGAGTCTATCACAAATAAAAGGCCAAGAGGCATAATCCACCAAATCCAGGTAAGAGATAAGATCACTCCCATAAGTGACCATTATCCTGAGATGAAATTTGACACTCACACGGAGGTCCAGGAGCATCATTTCCTTCACGGCCTTCAAAGAGGCTATCAAAGAATGAGAGGAAACCTTCCCTCTAGTTTTACGGGCTATTCATGCCCGTGCCATCCCCTTGGGTGGCTTAATCTTTATCAATCAATCTTCCCTCTAGTTGATGAGTGATACAAGAAGGTTGAAGTTCACGAAACGGAAAGTCAAGCAGGAGACATGGAGAGCGGCACCGCTCCTGTGCCAGGTGAGTCCACTACGGGCTCACCATAGCCCGTGCTACTTGCCCCGCTCCTGTGCCAGGTAAGTTACGGGCTCACCATAGCCCGTGCTACTTGCCCCGCTCCTGTGCCAGGTTAGTCCACTACGGGCTCACCATAGCCCGTGCTACTTGCCCCGCTCCTGTGCCAGGTAAGTCCACTACGGGCTCACCATAGACCGTGCTACTTGCCCCGCTCCTGTGCCAGGTAAGTCCACTACGGGCTCACCATAGCCCGTGCTACTTGCCCCGCTCCTGTGCCAGGTAAGTTACGGGCTCACCATAGCCCGTGCTACTTGCCCCGCTCCTGTGCCAGGTAAGTCCACTACGGGCTCACCATAGCCCGTGCTACTTGCCCCGCTCCTGTGCCAGGTAAGTTACGGGCTCACCATAGCCCGTGCTACTTGGAACTTGTTCCAAGTAGCTGAATCTATAACAACAACAACACGGAGAACAATCTTGTTATCGTTCAAGATAATCTCAAGAATCTGAATATGAGAGCTAGCAACACAACAGCCGAAAGAAAAATCAGATTTTTATCATGTTTACCAAAAAAGAAAAGCCAACAAACCACAAATATACACACTAGCAAATGTTAGTGAGAGTTTAGATAATGTTGACCAGACCACACACTAGAAGGTGAAGGGACGACGACGACGTTTCGGTCCGTCCTGGACCATTCTCAAGTCGATTTGTGAGAATGGTCCATTCACAATGTAACTTGAGAATGGTCCAGGACGGACCGAAACGTCGTCGTCGTCCCTTCACTTTCTATAGTGTGTTGTCCGTCCTGGATCACTCTCAAGTCGATTGTGAGAATGGTCCATTCACAATCTAACTCGAGAATGGTCCAGGACGGACCGAAACGTCGTCGTCGTCGTCCCTTCACTTCCTAGTGTGTGGTGTGGTCAACATACTTCAGCCACGTTATTGTAACTCATCGCCTGCAGTTTAGATATTCATTTGTATGCCCATCAACACATAGAATCACTATCCAGTTACTGATAATGATAGTGAATTGAGAGATTATCCGTATCCCTCAAATGATATGGGAACGAAGCCCTACCATAGATGGAAAAGAGAGAGAGAAGGGAAAGGGGGCTGAGGATTGCTCTTGGACATGGAAGAGACGCTCAGGGGCAAGATCTGACCTCATTACAGATGTCTTCACTACAGATGACTGCGTTCAAGATATGCACGATGACTTGACTACAGATGCGTCGTTAATGATAACTTCACCGAGACGACTTCACTAATATTTTACAGCACAGGCCAATGTTTACATCCAATCAGCTGTTATCGTCAAGCGGACACAAGGCATTATTGTTAAGACACGGGGGTATTTAACCCCCCCCCCTCCCCCTGTGATGGGTCGTCTTGGAGCTAAGACAGGTGACTCGAGATAAAGACCTCGTTTGAGAACAAGCCAATTTGCTTGGTATAAAAATGAAGATATATTTGCGTAGATCGGCTGCTCCTTTAATGACAGAATCACCTTCTCCAATCAGCTAGGCTTGAGTTGCTCCCTATATTGTTTGGCTGTTGAATTGTTTAATGATTCGAGGGTTCGTTTAGTGGTTCGTAAAGTGTTGGTCATTGTTGTTTTTCAATTAGGAAGGCTAAATGAAACTTCTTAAATGAAAAAAAATTCTACTTTCAAGGCTGTTGGCTTGAAAGTATTTGATTGTTGGCTAAAAAAAATTGATTATTGCTAAAAAAGTACTTGATTGTTGGCTAAAAAAGTAGTTGATTGTTAGCTAAAAATGTAGTTGATTGTTAGCTAAAAGAAATAGTTGATTGTTAGCTAAAAAAAATAGTTGATTACTGGCGAAAAAATTAGTTGATTGTTGGCTTCTCCGTGTTAATAAAATTACTAATTTTTCATAGAAGAAAAGTAGTGGTGATATCATAAGAAAAGTAGCGGTGATATCATAATAAAATGATACTTTTATCACAGTTAAAAAAAAAATAATACACCCCAAGAGTATGGAGAAAGCAGATATAAAATGAATTAATACATCATACATTCTCTAATCATTAAAGAAATATATTTCTTTTGGGTTATATATATATATATATATATATATATATATATATATATATATATATATATATATATATATATATATATATATATAAACACAAAATATACATTGCCAAAAATGTCTAACGACGCAAGTTCGATCCCATTTCACAGCCTCAATACTGTATCCCGGACACACATCCTGTTCTTGTGCTTTTATGCGCCAAATATACTGTAAACCAAACCTAAGTATACTCACTATACTCCCTATAGTACCCATCTGGTTTACCTTATTCGTTAGACTGCGCACCGAAAAAAACCCGACATACCCTGAAACTCATATCCCGCCAAACACACACCGAAACTACGACGTTGGTACAACGTTCGAACAAGTTTTAACACCTCCTAACCAGTTCTAACAACCAATATAGCAAGTTGTAACAACGTTCTAATACACACAGAGATCACACTAACGTGATGCATCGAATGAACAAATAGATAAGTCGATTAAGGCAGTGTCTGGGATGCTCCCGGACGCAGGTTCGAATCCTCGTCACGGCCCTTGTGGATTTGTTCATTTATCGTTCTAATACGTCATAAACACGTTAAGCCAAGATGTAACAACTTTATTACAAGTTGTAACAAGCGGGAAAATAGAGACAGTTTCGGTTTGTGTTTCCAGGGATATATATATATATATATATATATATATATATATATATATATATATATATATATATATATATATATATATATATATATATATATATATATATATATATATATATATATATATATATATATGAGGTAATCGTATAGCGATGATATATAGCAAAAAGCAGCTAGCTATAGTGAAGAACGTATAGGCTATATACACACGAGATCAGCTTCACGTTACGTATCTGAATGCGAAGATTCTTAGGAAGATTCGCGTTTGCAAATTACCCAACATAGGTCAACCTATTATTCAACGAGGGTCGAACTGGCCATCCTCGTTAACCGGCTTACCGGAGCGAAAAGCCATCTTCCTGCATCTGGCACCGCAAGGGGGGGGGGGGCTAGGGATAGAGAGGAGGGAGGAGGAGGATGGGGGGATAGGGGGGCCGTACGATCAATACTTCAGGAATGCAATTAAGTCTCCCGCTCCCTGGAAATAAAAAGACCTACGAAGGCGATATATTAGTGCAGCCATTATGAAGAATATTTAGAAAATTATCGAGTAGTGTATATGTAGGACCATCTTTATTAACGTTGAGAGAGAGAGAGAGAGAGAGAGAGAGAGAGAGAGAGAGAGAGAGAGAGAGAGAGAGAGAGAGAGAGAGAGAGAGAGAGAGAGAGAGAGAGAGAGAGAGGGAGAGAGGGAGAGAGAGGGAGAGAGAGGGAGAGAGAGGGAGAGAGAGGGAGAGAGAGGGAGAGAGAGGGAGAGAGAGGGAGAGAGAGGAGAGAGAGAGAGAGAGAGAGAGAGAGAGAGAGAGAGAGAGAGAGAGAGAGAGAGAGAGAGAGAGAGAGAGAGAGAGAGAGAGAGAGAGAGAGAAGCGACAGAGAGAGATGAGAGAAGCGACAGAGAGAGATGAGAGACAGAGAAAGAGAGACAGAGACAGAGACAGAGAAGCGACAGACAGAGACCAGACAGAGTTACACAGAAAGAGAAACAGGAAAAAAATTAATTTCAAAAGTTAGGCTTCACATAATCTAACGAATAACAGCCATTAGCCTACAGTTTCATTAGGAACTTCAGCACAACTCCCAATGAATTGGGAACTAATCTATCTCTTCAGCACAGAGAGATAGAGAGAGAAAGAGACACAGAGACTCTCACCCCAGAAGCTCTTCCACCGCTGATGATATGCACAGTTAATCAGATGCCTGTTTGTCCAGTCCACGATGGAAGTCATTGGGCCGTGAAGCAGTCTCTCTTGGGCTCCGCCTTAGTGATTCTTGCCACGTTGAAATACCTCTCGCTAGATGGTAATGACGATAAAGGGAAGAGAGAGAGAGAGAGAGAGAGAGAGAGAGAGAGAGAGAGAGAGAGAGAGAGAGAGAGAGAGAGAGAGAGAGAGAGAGAGAGAGAGAGAGAGAGAGAGAGAGAGAGAGAGAGAGAGAGAGAGAGAGAGAGGCTTTCCTGCAAATTCCTTGCAAAATGCTCTTCGTTGCGAGAAACGTGTCCTACAGAGACTTGCTTAGTGGGGGGGGGGGTGTTTACTGTTTGTGCTTGCGGAATCGAACTGCTGTAGCTCCTGGACCCCGCCTTTCGAGCCGGTTGGTTAATGTACTGATTCTCGATCAATTTTCCTCTATATTATCTACTACGTATTTCTAACCCGCGCCTTACGCACGCACGCACGCACACACACTCAGAATGCAGCCCTTAGCAGCTGTCTAACGCCCAGGTACCTATTTAATGCTAGGTGAACAGGTGCACCAGGGTGAAAGAAACTTTGCCCATTTGTTTCTGCCTCGGCCGGAAATCGAAACCAGGCCCTTAGGACTACGACCCCTCGAGCGCTCTTGTCGTCTAGTTGTGCTCACCTAGTTGAGGTCTGGCTCTTTGGTCCCGCCTCTCAACTGTCAATCAACTGGTGTACAGGTTCCTGAGCCTATTGGGCTCTATCATATCTACATTTAAAACTGTGTATGGAGTCAGCCTCCAGCATAGCCCCAGACAGCTGGGTGGACAGCGCTTCGGATTCGTAGTCCTGAGGTTCCGGGTTCGATCCCCGATGGAGGTGCAGACAAATGGGCAAAAATGTTTCCTTCACCCTGATGCCCCTGTTACCTAGCAATAAATAGGTACCTGGGAGTTAGACAGCTACTACGGTCTGCTTCCTGGGGGTGGAGGTCGGCCTGGTCGAGGACCGGGCCGCGGGGGGACACTAAGCCCCGAAATCATCTCAAGATAACCTCAAGATAACACCAATTACCCCCTCACCCAACAGCATAACAGGTGCACTTTTAACTAAACAGGAACAACAGATAACGGGTTAAATCATCACAAATCTCTAACTTTCATGACCCCCTAAAATCATGTATAACTACCCCATTTAACCCTCCCCTCCCCCCTTGTGTACGCGGTTAAATACCTCATTAACCCCGGGATGTTAATTACGAATTGAGTTAATTTTAGCTTCGGGTTGTTAATTAATAACACAGACGGACGATAAGCCTCCATAGCCTGCCCCACCTGTTGTTTCCAGGGCCCTGAGACTACTCTGTTTGGGGACTCCCTGCTGGTAGCGCTGCTGGAAGCGCAAGTTGGACCCAAATGGACCCCAAAAACAGGACCATATACATCCAGGACTCCTGCTGGGTCTCCCACTGGACCGTGGACTTCTCCAGCGGGGGTCCCAACCCTGTTGGGACCCGCACTTTGGCCATGGGCTTCCAGGATCTCATGCCTGGAACCGCTTCAGGGCCATGGGTTTCCAGGATCTCATGTCTGGAAGTGCTCCGGGTCATGGGCTACCAGGATCTCATGCCTGGAACCGCTTCAGGGCCATGGGTTTCCAGGATCTCATGTCTGGAAGTGCTCCGGGTCATGGGCTACCAGGATCTCATGTCTGGAACCGCTTCAGGGTCGTGGGCTTCCAGGATCTCATGGCTGGAAGTGCTTCGGGCCATGGGCTACCAGGGTAGGGTCTCATGCCTGGAACCGCTTCGGGCCTTGGGCTACCAGGATCTCATGCCTGGAACCGCTTCGGGTCATGGGCTACCAGGGTAGGGTCTCATGCCTGGAACCGCTTCGGGCCTTGGGCTACCAGGATCTCATGCCTGGAACCGCTTCGGGTCATGGACTTCCAGGGTCTCATGTCTGGAACCGCTTCGAGCCATGGGCTACCAGGATCTCATGCCTGGAACCGCTTTGGGCCATGGGTTTCCAGGATATCATGTCTGGAAGTGCTTCGGGCCATGGGCTTCCAGGATCTCATGTCTGGAACCGCTTCGGGCCATGGGCTACCAGGATCTCATGCCTGGAACCGCTTCGGGCCATGGGCTTCCAGGATCTCATGTCTGGAACCGCTTCAGGGCCATAGGCTTCCAGGATCTCATGCCTGGAACCGCTTCAGGGCCATGGGCTTCCAGGATCTCATGACTGGAACCGCTTCAGGGCCATGGGGTTCCAGGATCTCATGCCTGGAACCGCTTCAGGGCCATGGGATTCCAGGATCAAATGCCTGGAACCGCTTCAGGGCGACGGACACTGCCCTAGTAAGTGTGTGAACCGCATAACTTGCCTCGGTTCTGTCCTGATTGAGCTCATTAAACCCGCGGGACTGGAAGAGCTCAGTGAGCCCCAGCAATAGCGCTTAATAGCCCCTATGAGATAAGCTTTTGAGCACTGGAGAACAGTCATTAAGCCCCAGGAGGGTATAGAGACTCGACTCTATAAAAGAGCTTGGAGACATTCCTGATGATATCTGGAAGTGCTTACGATAGCAGGTGACTCACGGGACTTGTCGAGTGGGCTCTATTAGAGAGCCTAGTGAACTCTACAGGCTCTACGAAATTCAAAGGTAGAGAGCCTTTTGCGCTCTAGGGATGATAGAGCCTTCCTTCCAGGCGCTCACAGGAC
>NC_091223.1:15941024-15998100 GCF_040958095.1 Procambarus clarkii | reverse complement strand
CATAGCCCGTGCTACTTGGAACTTGTTCCGAGTAGCTGAATCTATAACAACAACAACCGCGTCGCTTGCAATGTTTACTAACGACCTTCCACTCCCCAAACGACGCGTTCAGAAATTGAAACGATTTATGATTGATTGATGAAGATTAAGCCACCCAAAAGGTGGCACGGACATGAATAGCCCGTAAGTGGTGGCCCTTTTGAGCCATTACCAGTATCAAGAGCTGATACTAGAGATCTGTGGAGGTGCGACTGCACCCAGCGTGACGGGAGATGTCTCCCGTGAGAAGAAATTGAAACGTAATGTACCCTCTTTAATCGGCATTTTCTCACTATATTAATTACTATCATATAACACAATTTGGTTTTATTTTGGTTTAAATTTGGTTGCCTTAATGGTTTAGGTTCTGTTAGGTTCTATGCGTATCTGGAGTTCCAAGGTGAAGCATTTCTAGAATTGCGGTTCGAACAGAGGACGTGAGCGAAGCACTTGTTCCGGAAGTGTTCGGACGTCATCAGTTGTGTGTATAAACCGTTTTTCATTAATAAACAGGAAGGGTTTGGCGGCTGCATTAACGAGCTTGGGTCTTTGTATGCGAGGGCGGGCTGTTTATAGAGGTGCGGTTCGAACAGAGGAAATGAGTGAAGCATCTTTTCGAGAATAGTTCGAACATCTTCAGTTATGATTCAGCCCGTCCTCGCATACAAAGAGATCCAAGCTCGCTAATCCAGCCGCCAAACGGCTCGATTAACGAGCATTTGACTCGATAATCGAATACAAATTGGTTTACACACTACTCAACTGATAACGTTCAAACATTACTAGACTATTGCTTCGATAACGACCTCTGTTCGAATCCCATCTCCGCGAATGCTTCACCCACCAAGAACTTTAAACACAAATTATCGCCAATGGCATCTAAACACCAATCTAACCTACGCCTAACCTAACCTAACCTAACCTAACCTAACCTAACCTAATCTAACCTACCCTATCCTAACCTAACCTAACCTAACCTAACCTAACCTATCCTAACCTAACCTAACCTACGCCTAACCTAACCTAGCCTAACCTAACCTAACCTATCCTAACCTAACCTAGCCTAACCTAACCTAACCTAACCTAACCTAACCTAGCCTAGCCTAACCTAACCTAACCTAACCTAACCTAACCTAACCTATCCTAATCTATTCCCACTTTCTATACAGAGAACTTTAATATACAATAATATAATTAATATATAATGTGTGTAAATCACGAAAATTAACACGTGATGAAAAACGTGACAGCGTCAGACCACGGAGGAAGAATTGAAACAGGAATTTCCTTAAGTACTTTCGTATATTAATACATCTTCAGAAGGAATTAATATACAATAATATACAGACTGCTTAATAATTCTCTACCATGTACTAAAAATAAAAATAAAAAGTTCCAATGGCCCCGTTAACGCCTGACTTACGCGTAAGTATACATCAAACTCTAATAGATAACATGCATTTATATTTGAGGAAAAAAAAACGATATGGAGTACATAGCATGTTACAAAGTGTTAGGAATATGAGTCTCTTGGGGTCGAGCGCTATATACAAGCCTAGCCCGCGGACGGGTTGGTCTGGACCCCAATGAGTGCCAAAGATAGTGCCAAAGACAGTGATTATTGCGTTTTCGCAATAGTCACTGCCTTGGGAGCCAGGGGCCAGATTCACGAAGCAGTTACACAAGCACTTACGAACCTGTCCATCTTTTCTCCATCTTTGGCGGCTTTGTTTACAATTATTAAACAGTTAATGAGCTCCGAAGCACCAGGAGGCCGAAGCACGCATTCATATATGTGTCTAGCCTACGCTTGAAACATTCCAGCGACCCTAGTCTATTATGTTGTCCGGGAATGTGTTCCTTTAATAATCAAACCTGCTACTAAACCTGTATTTACCCTATATTTACCCAAGTATTTACCCTGTATTTACCCAGGTATTTATCCTGTATTTACCCAGGCATTTACACTGTATTTACCCAGGCATTTACCCTGGTATTTACCCTGTATTTACCCAGGTATTTGCCCTGTATTTACCCTGAATCTAAGCTGATCCAGTATCTATCCACTGTTTCGTGGTCTATTTTGCATTGACATGTTAATATCAACAGAAAATAGAAGGTGAAACAACAGACATTAGTTTAAAAATTTTAGGCTGAGGATAGACCTGGGTAAATACTGGTTGGGAAACCAGGATACCGATTTATAGAACAGCTTCCCGGGCAACACAATGGGTTGCTTCAAGCGTAGGATAGACAATATATAGGAATGAGTTTAGGTGGATGTAAATAGGAGTGGCCTCATATATATATATATATATATATATATATATATATATATATATATATATATATATATATATATATATATATATATATATTATATATACATAGGCCTTCCTGCAGTTCCCCTTTTTTATATTCTTATAGCCTATATGCCCTCAACCCCCCCCCCCCCCCTCCCCCCCATCCAACCTGAAACACTACACACAGAGATCACACACTAACGTGATGCATCAAATGAACAAATCCACAAGGGCCGTGACGAGGATTCGATCCAGTAAGTTCAGTAGAACTTCGGTTTCAACCCTTTTAACCCTGTCGTAGCTCAGTCGATTAAGGCAGCGTCTAGGGGATGCTCCCGGACGCAGGTTCGAATCCTCGTCACGGCCCTTGTGGATTTGTTCATGTGAAACAGTACAATTGCAATCTATTTATCTTTATTATTTATGTTAATTAGACGAAAAGAACTCACACTCATTGGATAAAAAATATTTATAAAAAACGCCAAAAAATTAAACGAAAATTGTTATAGAAAACAGTATTTATAAAGCAACAACCTGAGATATATATATATATATATATATATATATATATATATATATATATATATATATATATATATATATATATATATATATATATATATATATATATATGCAAACAACCCTGAATGGTCCCCAGGACTATATACAACTGAAAACTCACACCCCAGATGGGTTCGAGTCACTTCTGGGGTGTGAGTTTTCAGTTATATATATATATATATATATATATATATATATATATATATATATATATATATATATACATATATATAAACAGCGAGCCATATAGACTTGGGATAGCTGAGAAAATATCTCTCATTGCTCAAGTATTGATGAGAAAAAACCCGGTGCCAATAATGACTATAAATCATTGATGAGGAGAACCGGTTGTGACGGTGGTGCCTTTCTAACGACGGGTCAACCTCCCCCCCCCCCCCCCCCGCCCTCGTTCTCACCGCTTGGCGTGAGTGAACTATGAAACTGTTGTGTCCAGCCGGAAGCTTGCGAATCTATAGGCGTCCCAGCTGAGGCTTATAGGAGCCTCGGAGGCCGGGACAGGAAGCCTGTGTTAGCCATGCACCAACCCCCCCCCCCTCCGTTACTATACTCACCTCCTCCCAAGATGCAAGTCACAACAGTTGTCTAAATCTCCCAGCGTATATATATATATATATATATATATATATATATATATATATATATATATATATATATATATATATATATATATATATATATATATATATATCTTGGGTACAAGTCCAATATATCATCAAGAGTTCCAGTATAGAGGGCCTTCCACCCCCAGGAAGCAGCCCGTGATAGCTGACTAACTCCCAGGTACCTACCTAAGATCTACTTTTAATAGTTCGAGAACACTATTGTAAACAAGGGGATGTGCTGGAACCCATTCTTGGGTGAAAGAATAGGTTCAAGATCTACTTTTAATAGTTCAAGAACACAGCAAAATTGGCGAGAAATCATCCCATTTTGTGTGTTTTTGTGATGAAAATCCTATTTTTTTTTTAAGGTGGGGAAGCACATTTGTCTGTAAACAGCTCTTTTTTTTGTAAATAATATTTACAACTCTCGATTTAGTTCCCAACTTACTGATGCTCACATGAATTCATCACTTAAGATTGCTTTTGCGTCAGACATTGACGCAATGTGTCAGAGCAAAATGACGCAACACATCACCAATGATGTGTTCTCATCATCCTAAATGGCATGGGATACATAGTGTCAACACATATATGTGTCTCTCCACGCTTATGGCATGATACATTTTTTGTCCTTCTAAAGTATATTAAATGTTGCATCGTTCTGTGATTTAGTTCGACGCTCTAGATATAGTAAGCTATATTATCATGTTCCTGTCACTGATTCGCCGGGAAAGTACCTGTGTCGAGTCTCCAGGCTCCTGCCGCAGGTAGAGTCCACCTGCGGCTTGCTGGAAAATGGAATGACCGCCCGCGCGGGGGCGGGGATGGGCGGGCTGGGGGTGGGGGTGTGGGGGGAAGGTGGGCGGGGGTGGGTGGGGGTGACATTCCATGCCCAGGTCCTGGAATGGAGGAATGTTGGTCGGGTAGGTATGGGAAGCTTTGGTCAGTGATGCTCTCAGGAGTCAGTCTCTCTCTCTCTCTCTCTCTCTCTCTCTCTCTCTGTCTCTCTCTCTCTCTCTCTCTCTCTCTCTCTCTCTCTCTCTCTCTCTCTCTCTCTCTCTCTCTCTCTCTCTCTCTCTCTCTCTCTCTCTCCCTCTCTCTCTCTCCCTCTCTCTCTCTCTCTCTCTCTCTCTCTCTCTCTCTCTCTCTCTCTCTCTCTCTCTCTCTCTCTCTCTCTCTCTCTCTCTCTCTCTGTCTCTCTCTCTGTCTCTCTCTCTCTCTCTCTCGGGGCCCTGTTTCTGGTGCTCAGGGCGTGAGCAGTCGGCTGCTGCTCAATGCTACTCCTGCTGTGCCTTGCTGGCTCCTGCTCTTATATATTATATAGCTCTCATTGTCTGCTCTTATAGCTTCACTGTTATTGTGGTGGCTCTTGTGGCGGCTCTTGTGGCTCTTGTGGCTCTTGTGGTGGCTCTTGTGGCTCTTGTGGTGGCTCTTGTGGCTCTTGTGGCTCTTGTGGCTCTTGTGGTGGCTCTTGTGGCTCTTGTGGTGGCTCTTGTGGCGGCTCTTGTGGCTCTTGTGGTGGCTCTTGTGGCTCTTGTGGTGGCTCTTGTGGCTCTTGTGGCTCTTGTGGTGGCTCTTGTGGCGGCTCTTGTGGTGGCTCTTGTTGTGGCTCTTGTGGTGGCTCTTGTTGTGGCTCTTGTGGCGGCTCTTGTGGCTCTTGTGGTGGCTCTTGTGGCTCTTGTGGCGGCTCTTGTGGCTCTTGTGGCTCTTGTGGTGGCTCTTGTGGTGGCTCTTGTGGCGGCTCTTATGGCGGCTCTTGTGGTGGCTCTTGTGTTGGCTCTTGTGGCTCTTGTGGTGGCTCTTGTGGCGGCTCTTATGGCGGCTCTTGTGGTGGCTCTTGTGTTGGCTCTTGTGGCGGCTCTTATGGCGGCTCTTGTGGTGGCTCTTGTGTTGGCTCTTGTGGCTCTTGTGGCGGCTCTTGTGGTGGCTCTTATGGCGGCTCTTATGGCGGCTCTTGTGGTGGCTCTTGTGTTGGCTCTTGTGGCTCTTGTGGCGGCTCTTGTGGTGGCTCTTGTGGTGGCTCTTGTGGTGGCTCTTGTGGTGGCTCTTGTGGTGGCTCTTGTGGCGGCTCTTGTGGCTCTTGTGGCTCTTGTGGCTCTTGTGGCGGCTCTTGTGGCTCTTGTGGTGGTTCTTATGGCGGCTCTTATGGCGGCTCTTGTGGTGGCTCTTGTGGTGGCTCTTGTGGCTCTTGTGGCGGCTCTTGTGGTGGCTCTTGTGGTGGCTCTTGTGGTGGCTCTTGTGGTGGCTCTTGTGGTGGCCCTTGTGGCGGCTCTTGTGGCTCTTGTGGTGGCTCTTGTGGCTCTTGTGGTGTCTCACAGTCTGGCTGATCAGACCACCAGCCAGGAGGCCTAGGCAGAGACCGGGCCGCGGGGACGTGTAGATCCTCGGAACCCACTCCCCCACAACAAGGGATATGAGGCCAAGGAGCTGGGATATGAGGACAAGGAGCTGGTGTATGAGGACAAGGAGCTGGGGTATGAGGACAAGGAGCTGGGATATGAGGACAAGGAGCTGGGATATGAGAACAAGGAGCTGGGATATGAGAACAAGGAGCTGGGATATGAGGACAAGGAGCTGGGATATGAGAACAAGGAGCTGGGATATGAGGCCAAGGAGCTGGGATATGAGGACAAGGAGCTGGGATATGATGACAAGGAGCTGGGATATGAGGACAAGGAGCTGGGGTATGAGGACAAGGAGCTGGGATATGAGGACAAGGAGCTGGGATATGAGAACAAGGAGCTGGGATATGAGAACAAGGAGCTGGGATATGAGGACAAGGAGCTGGGATATGAGGACAAGGAGCTGGGGTATGAGGACAAGGAGCTGGGATATGAGGACCAGGAGCTGGGGTATGAGGACAAGGAGCTGGGATATGAGGACAAGGAGCTGGGATATGAGAACAAGGAGCTGGGATATGAGGACAAGGAGCTGGGATATGAGGACAAGGAGCTGGGATATGAGGCCAAGGAGCTGGGATATGAGGACAAGGAGCTGGGATATGAGGACAAGGAGCTGGGATATGAGGCCAAGGAGCTGGGATATGAGGACAAGGAGCTGGGATATGATGACAAGGAGCTGGGATATGAGGACAAGGAGCTGGGGTATGAGGACAAGGAGCTGGGATATGAGGACAAGGAGCTGGGATATGAGAACAAGGAGCTGGGATATGAGAACAAGGAGCTGGGATATGAGGACAAGGAGCTGGGATATGAGGACAAGGAGCTGGGGTATGAGGACAAGGAGCTGGGATATGAGGACAAGGAGCTGGGGTATGAGGACAAGGAGCTGGGATATGAGGACAAGGAGCGGGGATATGAGAACAAGGAGCTGGGATATGAGGACAAGGAGCTGGGATATGAGAACAAGGAGCTGGGATATGAGGCCAAGGAGCTGGGATATGAGGACAAGGAGCTGGGATATGAGGACAAGGAGCTGGGATATGAGAACAAGGAGCTGGGATATGAGGACAAGGAGCTGGGATATGAGGACAAGGAGCTGGGATATGAGGACAAGGAGCTGGGATATGAGAACAAGGAGCTGGGATATGAGGACAAGGAGCTGGGATATGAGGACAAGGAGCTGGGATATGAGGACAAGGAGCTGGGATATGAGGACAAGGAGCTGGGATATGAGGACAAGGAGCTGGGATATGAGGACAAGGAGCTGGGATATGAGGACAAGGAGCTGGGATATGAGAACAAGGAGCTGGGATATGAGAACAAGGAGCTGGGATATGAGAACAAGTCGCTGGGATATGAGAACAAGGAGCTGGGATATGAGAACAAGGAGCTGGGATATGAGGACAAGGAGCTGGGATATGAGAACAAGTCGCTGGGATATTAGAACAAGTCGCTGGGATATGAGAACAAGTCGCTGGGATATTAGAACAAGGAGCTGGGATATGAGAACAAGTCGCTGGGATATTAGAACAAGGAGCTGGGATATAAAAACGAAGTTACGAAACGGTCCCAATCACCTTACACATCGGGATTCGAACTCCGACCGCGCAAGAAGCCGACCTAGCCTTCGAAGTACCGACCAGTCCAAGTCCCTGGCCGAAGTCAGAGACCTCGACTCTGACTTGGACTCTGACTTGGACTCTGACTTGGACTCTGACTTGGACTCTGACTTCGACTCTGACTTCGTCTCAAACTTCGACTCTGACTTCGTCTCTAACTTCGACTCTGACTTCCTTCGCATTTGCGTCCGTCCAGTGTTCTTAATTACGAAGTCGATGGACTGTTATCCTTGTGTTATCACCAACCTGCGATGTCACGGTTCTTGCAAAATGCAGCGGAGGGTTATCTTTTCCGGGCCTGTGGTTGCTGTTATCTTAGTTGGGAAATAGTCCTCTCCCCCCCCCTTCCTCACCAAGTAGCTCTGTTCTGTACTTGGCTGTTCTTTACATCTTGTTTATCCTGTTCTTATCTGTTCTGGTTATCCTGTTCTCTGTTCTTGGTTATCCTGTTCTTATCTGTTCTTGGTTATCCTGTTCTTATCTGTTCTGGTTATACTGTTCTTCTCTGATCTTGGTTATCCTGTTCTTATCTGTTCTTGGTTATCCTGTTCTTATCTGCTCTTGGTTATCCTGTTCTTATATGTTCTTGGTTATCCTGTTCTTATCTGTTCTTGGTTATCCTGTTCTTATCTGCTCTTGGTTATCCTGTTCTTATCTGTTCTTGGTTATCCTGTTCTTATCCGCTCTTGGTTATCATGTTCTTATCTGTTCTGGTTATCCTGTTCTTCTCTGTTCTTGGTTATCCTGTTCTTATCTGTTCTTGGTTATCCTGTTCTTATCTGCTCTTGGTTATCCTGTTCTTCTCTGTTCTTGGTTATCCTGTTGTTATCTGTTCTTGGTTATCCTGTTCTTATCTGTTCTTGGTTATCCTGGATTCGTAACTAGCTCTCCCAGCAAACTTGCTCGTGGAGTCTACTGTTTAATCTTAATGATTTAAGAATCATCTTAGAAATGTTAATTCCAGATCTTTATTGTCAATCGTGGCTGCAGACCCGACCATAGCTAGCTATAACGATTCCAGATCCCTGGCAACGCTTTCAGACCCCTAGCAATGAGGATTTCAGACCCTGGCAATGCTTTCAGACCCCTAGCAATGAGGATTTCAGACCCTGGCAATGCTTTCAGACCCCTAGCAATGAGGATTTCAGACCCTGGCAATGCTTTCAGACCCCTAGCAATGAGGATTTCAGACCCTGGCAATGCTTTCAGACTCTAGCAATAAGGATTTCAGACCCTGGTAATGGTTTCAGACTCTAGCAATAAGAATTTCAGACCCTGATAATGCTTTCAGACTCTCTACCAAGAGGTCTTCGGGCACAATAAGGATTTCAGACCCTGGTAATGGTTTCAGACTCTAGCAATAAGGATTTCAGACCCTGATAATGCTTTTAGACTCTACCAATAAGGATTTCAGACCCCTGGCAATGCTTCCAGACCCTAGTATTATCATTTCCAGACCCCTAACGATATGTATTTTTCCAGATCCCTATCGTCAAGAACTACAGCTCCTTCCTATCAATCAGAAACACTTACAAATTGACGATTTCCAGTTTCTTATATCTTAAAGCCTTCCTAAGGAAAGCAGGCTCCTAGTAATGGTAGTTCTTCCCCATTAACAGCCTCTATTCTTGTTTCTTTCTAGCTAATCTTTGACCTCTTAGCACCACGGGTTCGATCCCGGGCGCCGGCGAGAAACAATGGGCAGAGTTTCTTTCACCCTATGCCTCTGTTACCTAGCAGTAAAATAGGTACCTGGGTGTTAGTCAGCTGTCACGGGCTGCTTCCTGGGGGTGGAGGCCTGGTCGAGGACCGGGCCGCGGGGACACTAAAAAGCCCCGAAATCATCTCAAGATAACCTCAAGATAACACTAATCCCGAGCTCTCTCGAATTAGCTGTCTTGGGGAATCTTCTTGAGGTTATCTTGAGGTTATCTTGAGGTTATCTTGAGATGATTTCGGGGCTTTAGTGTCCCCGCGGCCCGGTCCTCGACCAGGCCTCCACCCCCAGGAAGCAGCCAGTGACAGCTGACCCAGGTACCTATTTTACTGCTAGGTAACAGGGTTTACTGTTTTCACTGTACAGAAAATATCGTGTTAGCAACGAAGCTTTTAATTAGACAGATACGAGACGGAGTTGCGATACTTGATCTGTCAATCAATCCCAAGGGCAATATCTTGAGTTATGTTCAGCGTGTGTTGATTGATTGATTGCTATGCTGTTGCAACATTAGTGGGAGATACAGAAGATGTTGTTACATCATCTAATACATGGCCACAATCAGACGTTCGAAAAGCATGGCCACAATCAGACGTTCGAAAAGCATGGCCACAATCAGACGTTCGAAAAGCATGTCCACAATCAGACGTTCGAAAAACATGTCCACAATCAGACGTTCGAAAAACATGGCCACAATCAGACGTTCGCAAAACATGGCCACAATCAGACGTTCGAAAAACATGGCCACAATCAGACGTTCGAAAAACATGGCCACAATCAGACGTTCGAAAAGCATGGCCACAATCAGACGTTCGAAAAACATGGCCACAACCAGACGTTCGAAAAACACAAACAATTCGAACACTTGAGAAGACAATTAGGGATGTCTAAGGGCTTCTTACACGTTATTAGAACACCAGAAATAAGAGAGATATGAGAGGTCTTAAGGTCATGAACCTCATATCAATTGAGGAGACCTGACCACAAGATACAAGATACCAAGAGATAACGTGGGGGAAAGGCTATTTCAGTAAGTGAAGGAGGTATATATATATAGTTATTTCCAGACAGTTGAAAGCTGAAAGGCGGGGCCCAGGAGCTAGGAGCTCTTCATTCGTAAGATAGATAAGATCACATACACAGCCTGATCCCCCCCCCCACAGTAGCATATTTTTCTTCCACCCATATCACAGCATACTCCTTGTCCCCACCCCCACAACCCAGCATATACCCCCACACTCCCCTACCCACCTCACAGCATAACCCCCCCCTCCCACCCCCACAACCCAGCATATACCCCCACACTCCCCCACCCACCTCACAGCATAACCCCCCCCTCCCACCCCCACAACCCAGCATATACCCCCACACTCCCCCACCCACCTCACAGCATAACCCCCCCCCCTCCCACCCCCACAACCCAGCATATACCCCCACACTCCCCCACCCACCTCACAGCATAACCCCCCCCCCCTCCCACCCTCATCACAGCATACTCCTCCTCCTCCTATCCACAGTATACTCCTACCCCACCACACAACATACTATCCCCACCCCATTTAAGTTACTAATAATAAAAATAATAATATCACCCAAAGCCTCCTGTGCTTAAAACTCTATATATTATCACTTTCAACAACCAAAAAAACCACCTGTACTGAAGAAGGTTGACTACTGTTGTATACCAACATGACAGCGAAGTCTCTGCCCACGTCTGATTCTTATCTCTCAAGGGGCCAAGGACAGGGAGACTGAAGACATATAAATCATGAAATAGGTGGGTGGGTAGGGGAAAGGTGTGTGAGATAGGTGATATAGGTGTCCAATGAGGAGGGATAGATCTATCCTAAACTATACAGTTATCCTATTGGGGGGATGTGTATTTTTATCCTAATGTTTATGAGGTTGTGTATGGTTGCTGGAGGCTGAGATGGGTCATTCGATAGGTCTTAACAGGATTGGGAGGGGGGTTGGAGGGTGATTAGCGAGGCGATTGGGAGGTTCAGGGGGGCCCTTGGGGACCCCCCTGGATGATAGGGGTGGTTGAAAGTGGTTGACCACTTACAATTCCTTTCTGGAGGGTGATAGTGTGGCGAAGCAAATCTCCCAAATTCCCGTACCTCCACACCCCCATCTTAAACCCCTCATCTAACCCCCACTCAGCGCATTTTAACAGATGGGGTAGACACACAGCACCCCCTTTACCTACTCCCCCACACCTCCCCCCCCACGTACCCACACACACACGCACGCAATTACCATTCCAGGACGCCACAGAACGAGGTTCCAGGAGCGACCAGAGGTGGGGAGCTCTTGGCGTGGCTGGAATACCCAAGCCTCCCTCAACAAACCTCGGGCGACTGGAGGCTTGCCCGGCTTTTGCTACTGAACACTAAAATATGCTGGGGGCTACACCTCCTGCAGCGCCTCCGCCAGCAAGACATATACCGCTGGAAAGCTTTGGCGGGAATTGCTGACTGAATCCGCACGGGGGAAAGAGGTCTTCGGGCACTTCGAAGTCCGCCTTTGCGGTCTGGAAGCATTTCAGTGACGCTCAAAGGGATATATATATATAAGGACTCGAACTCAAACCAGACACACTACAAGAGCTTTATTGCGAAGTATTCCTGACACCCACACACCCACACACACACACACACACACACACACACACACACACACACACACACACACACACACACACACACACACACACACACACACACACACATGCATAATTTTCTTCACAGTTCAGAGGAGTGAATGCTAATGTGTACATATTTGGGATACCTTGGCGAAATAGCGGGCTATTGAAGAGCCATACATATTACACAGCTTGGTAAACGCACGCCCGCACGCCCGCACGCACGCCCACACACACACATACACACACACACACACACACATACACACACACTTTCCCTAACCTGTATACCATGCAAGGTGATGGAGAAGATAGTGATGGGGTTCAGAGATGGTAAATCGTGCCTCACGGACTGAATAGAATTCTTTGACCAGGCGACAAAAATTACAGAATGGTGGGCAGACTGCATTTTCTTGGACTGTCAGAAAGTCTTTGACACAGTACCCCACAAAAGGCTGTTACAAAAGGTGGAGCAACAGGCAGGAGTAAAAGGGAAGGTGCTCCAGTGGATAAGGGAATATCTAAGCAACAGGAAGCAGCGAGTAACTGTGAGGGGGAGACATCAGAGTGGCGAGATGTCACCAGCGGAGTCCCACAGGGCTCAGTACTTGGACCCATCCTGTTTCTAATATATGTAAATGATCTTCCAAAGGGTATAGACTCGTTCCTCTCAATGTTTGCTGATGATGCAAAAATTATGAGAAGAATCAAGACAGATGAAGATAGACAGAGACTACAGGACGACCTGGACAAACTGGAGGAATGGTCTAGAAAATGGCTGCTAAAGTTCAACTCAGGAAAGTGTAAAGTAATGAAATAAGGCGAAGGGAGCAGAAGGCTGAACACAAGGTATCATCTGGGAGGTAAAATCCTGCAAGTCAAACAGAGAGAAAGATCTGGGAGTTGATATTACACCGAACCTGTCCCCAGAGGCCCACATCAAAAGGATATCATCAGCGGCATATGCTAGACTGGCCAACATAAGAACTGCCTTTAGAAACTTGTGTAAGGAATCGTTCAGGACCTTGTATACCACTTATGTCAAACCAATCCTAGAGTAAGCAGCTCCAGCCTGGAGTCCATACCTAGCTAAAAACAATACAAAGTTAGATAAGATTCAGATATATGCCATCAGACTAGTCCCGGAACTGAGAGGTATGAGCTACGAGGAAAGGCTAAGGGAACTGAACACCACGTCCCAAGTTCAAGTTCAAGTATGTTTATTGAGATAAGCAATACATCTCAAAGGGATAGAGTAGCTTAGGCTATTTCTACCCCCCTAGTCTTATGTTTTCCACGTCCCTGGAAGACATAAGAGAGGACACAGGTGGAAACTGAGTATCCAGATGAGCCACAGAAACATTAGAAATAATTTTGTCAGTGTCAGAGTAGTTAGTAAATGGAATGCATTAAGCAATGATGTGGTGGAGGCTGACTCCATACACAGTTTCAAATGTAGATATGATAGAGGCGGAAAAGAGGTCTTCGGGCACTTCGAAGTCTGCCTTTGCGGTCTGGAAGCATTTCAGTGACGCTCAAAGGGATATATATATATATATATATATATATATATATATATATATATATATATATATATATATATATATATATATATATATATATATATATATACATAAAGACTCGAACTGAAACCTCAGGAGAAGGCTCAGGAATCTGTACACCAGTTGATTGACAGTTGAGGGACCAAAGAGTCACCACTCAACCCAAGCACAACTAGGTGAGTACACGAGCGCGCGCTCGCGCACGGTCAGTGGTCAACCAGATTTGGAATTTCAGAAGTGAGAGAGAGCAGTAGGGAGTCCCAGCGTGGGAACGAGGCCGTGGGTGGGTGTGGGGCAGGTGTGGGGGGGGTGGTGTGGGAGAGCGGGTGTGGGGCAGGTGTGGGGGAGTGGGTGTGGGGGGGTGGGGGAGTAGGTATGGGGCAAGGTGTAGGGGAGGTGTAGGAGAGGAGTGGGGGTGGTGCTATCTTGAGGTTATCTTGAGATGATTTCGGGGCTTTAGTGTCCCTGCGGCCCGGTCCTCGACCAGGCCTCCACCCCTAGGAAGCAGCCCGTGACAGCTGACTAACTCCCAGGTACCTATTTTACTGCTAGGTAACAGGGGCATAGGGTGAAAGAAACTGTGCCCATTGTTTCTCGCCGGCGCCCGGGATCGAATCCGGGACCACAGGATCACAAGTCCAGCGTGCTGTCCGCTCGGCCGACCGGCTCCCTTTATATATCCGGCTATATAGGCCTATAAGCTGTTGATAGGCCTAGGCTCGTTCAAGCTATCAGCCGACCTCGTGTAACTTGTAACCAGTTTGGTAATCGAAGCAATATTTTCTCCCATGTGGAATTTATATTTTGTTATATAATATATTTTGATATCATTCATTCTGTTGGTAATTATTTGTCGAAGTGTGGTTATCTTGAGGTTATCTTGAGATGATTTCGGGGCTTTAGTGTCCCCGCGGTCCGGTCCTCGACCAGGCCTCCACCCCCAGGAAGCAGCCCGTGACAGCTGACTAACTCCCAGGTACCTATTTTACTGCTAGGTAACAGGGGCATTCAGGGTGAAAGAAACTGCCCATTTGTTTCTGCCTCGTGCGGGAATCGAACCCGCGCCACAGAATTACGAGTCCTGCGCGCTATCCACCAGGCTACGAGGCCCCTACGAGGTTCCATGTGATGCGAACAAAGGAGACGAACGAAGCACTGTTCAGAAATAGTTCGAACGTCATCGAACGTTCGAACGTTCGTTGTGTGATGTGGGTATATATATATATATATATTTTTTTAGGTTTCTCTCTGCATTGTCGGCTGGATTAGCGAGCAGAGAGATGCAGAGAGCATCTCTACAGCTCAAAAAAATGAGCCCAACCGCCTAATTAGCGCACCTGAAGTGTATGAACCCAATCAACCCACCTAACCTATCGAGTCCGATGCATAGAAAACGCAGGTATTTGTGTGCGGTTACTTTTCTTTAATAGGCTGCATTTGTAACGTTAGTGTTCCATTAGTTGAGAGGACTGAGGCTGAGTTTGCTGGTGTACAGAGTGGAGATAGAGTACAGGAGATCAATCCACTTTTACACGGGATTCGAACCCGGGTCGTCTTGTTTACGGGGGTGCGCTAAGCGTGTCCCTACTGGTTATGGCTGGGGAGGGAGGGGGGGGGGGGTGGCAATGTTGGTCTCCAAGACTTTGGAAGATCAACCAGAGGTCTCCAAGACTTTGGTAGATCGACCAGAGGTCTCCAAGACTTTTGGGAGATCGACCAGAGGTCTCCAAGACTTTGGTAGATCGACCAGAGGTCTCCAAGACTTTGGAAGATCGACCAGAGGTCTCCAAGACTTTGGTAGATCGACCAGAGGTCTCCAAGACTTTGGTAGATCGACCAGAGGTCTCCAAGACTCTTGGGAGATCGACCAGAGGTCTCCAAGACTTCGGTAGATCGCCAGAGATCTCCAAGACTTTCAGTAGATCGCACAGTAGCGTTCAAGACTTCAGCCTGAGATAATCCACGTAGATGGAGGGAAGTCCCCAAGAACAAGCCAAACTTAAAACAAATGCAATATAAACCCAAAAGCTAGTTAAGCAAAAAACCCCGAGAGCCCCGCTAAGACAGAGGTTGAAAGACCTTTTGATTACAAAAAAAAGAGGATCTTGCGTCCCAGAACTCAACGAAGCGGATCTTGATACCATTAAGAAAGATGCAATTCTAAGGTCTCTGAGGTACCGGACGATCAAGAATGTCTAGTGAAGTGGACACAAGGTTCTTGAAGAATGCCAGGCTCAAGGACCCGTATTCTTGAAGTTTTGGAACAGAAGATATCTATGGGTTCTTTGAGGATCCTAAAGTCCTTTTGGACCCCTGGTGGCCAGGGAAGATAAGCGTCTCAAGCAATGCTTATGTGCTGTAATACCTGGAGCAAGAGAAGCAGGAGAAGGAGGAGGAAAGGACGGGGGGCAGCGGCAGATTGGCACACTCCAGCTGGAGGAATGCGAACCTGGTCCTTACACCCGCGTCGTGTAGAATACTAAACATCTCAGCCACCCCTGAAAACATGGCCGCCCGCCGCACCCGAAGACTTCTGTTCCACTAACCAAACTGCGAAAATTGTTCCGTTTTCTATCAAAATCATCGCTTAACAAATTAAAAAAAATATCATGTAGCGTATATAATCCAAATTTAAACAACTTTAAAACAATAGAGTTTCTAGTATAATAATATGAAATCATTTATGGTAATTTGCTAATTTCTCGAACCCTCAGCAACCATTTTAAAATTTATTGATGAGGAGATTGCTAATAAAGATAACTAGGTTCACTTTATAACATCTTTATTGCTGATATTATTATGCAATTTTGTCTAATCAGAGTAATTCAGTTGGGTCTTACTGCAGTGAGGACAATGTTCACTCCCCACACAGGACAGAGCATACTTAAGAAAATGGTAAAATTGCTGATTTTTATCAATGAGAGATGTTTGAGAAAGCTGCGTCCTATTGCATTACAAATCACACATACTTTAATACAAAATACAAAATAAATAAATGCAAATGTATGTTGTTCAGTGCCAAACAGGTTCTGTGTGGTTTTATCTGCGAGGAAGTTGTAAAAATAGTTATACAGCCATGCAAATTTAGGATTTAGATTGAAATTGAAATTAAAATAAGTTTATTGAGGTAAAGTACACACAAAGGGATGAGATAGCTCAAGCTAAGGATTTAGATGGTTTACAGATATTCATACATGCATATATACACGCATATCCTACGTGCACACATTCATACATACATACATATTCACACATTTAAGCATATTTGGTTAAATATGATCAGCATTGATCATCTTGATCTTGTTATTGATCTTGTGTTAGAAGTTTTCTATGCTTCTATTTTCTGACTTTCGGGATTAAGAAAAGCAATTAAGTTACCGAAATTAATGCTAAAGAAATACTGATGATTATTTGAAGGATTTATTTTTTTAAATCCCCCACTACCACCTTCCCCGGAGCCGGTCGGCCGAGCGGACAGCACGCTGGACTTGTGATCCTGTGGTCCTGGATTCGATCCCAGGCGCCGGCGAGAAACAATGGGCAGAGTTTCTTTCACCCTATGCCCCTGTTACCTAGCAGTAAAATAGGTACCTGGGTGTTAGTCAGCTGTCACGGGCTGCTTCCTGGGGGGTGGAGGTCTGGTTGAGGACCGGGCCGCGGGGACACTAAAAGCCCCGAAATCATCTCAAGATAACCTTCCCCACCTTACCCTGGCTTTGATTGGCTTCCTTCCAGAAATTTCCCTATTTCTTCACCAAGGTTTGATTGATTAAGATTAAGCCAATCAGGAGGTGGCACGGGCATGAATAGCCCGTAACACCAAGGTTTGAGTGCAACTACATTCCTTCGCCCCTTCACCACACACCTTCACCTCTTCCACATGTGTAATTTACCCCTAAAATTGCACCTTGTGTAATCCAGATAATGGAAATAATCCAGATAATGGCAGCAAACAGCCTCCACTTACGGGATCACCATAGCCCGTGCTATTTGGAACTTTTTTGTTCTGAGTAGCTGAATCTAAAATAACACCTTTGAGTGTTCATTCTTTCCCTGAAGATGTTCCAGAGTTCAATTAAACCTGGAAGAAAATAAATCCTTCAAGAATTACCAGAATGTCTTGACCACATATTTTCGTAGCTTCATGCAACCCGTTCTCGCACTTTCTTACAGTCAATATTGACTTATTAAATAAGTGCATATGTGACATACTAATTTATTGTGAATATTTTAGTTTACCTTGAAAAGCTTCATAGAAAACACCGACCTCACCGACCTATACTAAGAAGGTTAGGTGAGGTCGGTGTTTTCTATGAAGCTTTTCAAGGTAAACTAAAATATTCACAATAAATTAGTATGTCACATATGCACTTATTTAATTAGTCAATATTGACTATACGAAAGTGCGAGAACGGGTTGCTTCATGGCTCTTCTGAGTCCCGACCCGCTAAACCCACACCGAAACTACGACGTTGGTACAACGTTCGAACAAGTTTTAACATCTCCTAACCAGTTCTAACAACCAATATAGCAAGTTGTAACAACGTTCTAATACATCATAAACACGTTAAGCCAAGATGTAACAACTTTATTACAAGTTGTAACAAGCGGAAAATAGAGAGAGTTACACTAAATAGTTAGAAGCATTTCTAGAAAACTTAACACTATAAAGTCACCATTAATGTGGTCATATTTAACTAAATATGCTTAAAGGAACGCCTGTTGCCCATTTCAAACATATATACACACACATATACGTATATAAATACACATTCCCACATATACCAAAGAGCCGTAGCTCAACCCTCGCAAGCACAACTAGGTGAGTAGCTGAGAAAATTCACATAGTGTACATAGTCTCATTTCTCAGTCTGATTTGAGAAAGTTTCTGAGAAAGTTTTCTTTCTCAGTCTGGAAAGAAAACGGTGTGTCAAGACGGAGAAATATCAGGGAGAGATACGCCCACAATCATCAAACTAGAGCCACGCCCACCATCATCAAACTAGAGCCACGCCCACAATCATCAAACTAGAGCCACGCCCACGATCATCAAACTAGAGCCACGCCCACAATCATCAAACTAGAGCCACGCCCACAATCATCAAACATGAGCCACGCCCACAATCATCAAACTAGAGCCACGCCCACAATCATCAAACTAGAGCCACGCCCACAATCATCAAACAAGAGCCACGCCCATAATCATCAAATTAGAGCCACGCCCACAATCATCAAACAAGAGCCACGCCCACAATCATCAAACATGAGCCACGCCCACAATCATCAAACTAGAGCCACGCCCACAATCATCAAACTAGAGCCACGCCCACAATCATCAAACAAGAGCCACGCCCACAATCATCAAACAAGAGCCACTCCCACAATCATCAAACAAGAGCCACGCCCACAATCATCAAACAAGAGCCACACCCACAATCATCAAACAAGAGCCACACCCACAATCATCAAACAAGAGCCACGCCCACAATCATCAAACTAGAGCCACACCCACAATCATCAAACTAGAGCCACACCCACAATCATCAAACTAGAGCCACGCCCACAATCATCAAACTAGAGCCACGCCCACAATCATCAAATTAGAGCCACGCCCACAATCATCAAATTAGAGCCACGCCCACAATCATCAAACTAGAGCCACGCCCACAATCATCAAACTAGAGCCACGCCTACAATCATCAAACTAGAGCCACGCCCACAATCATCAAACTAGAGCCACGCCCACAATCATCAAACTAGAGCCATGCGCTGTTTGGCGGACGAAAATAGCGTGCGATTAACTGTCAAATGTTACGATATGCTTAAGAAAGGCTCTAAACTAGAGAACTCGATCTTGCAACCTACGTGAGCTCAGCCTCTTAATATGCAGCCCTACTGTAGCACGCGATCTACGTGAAGCCCCCCCCCCCCCCCCCCCCGCCCTGTAGCCTGCAGCATTGCTCTAGAATTGTCTTAACAGCATCCCCTTCCCACCTATTCCACAACAGTACACAAGTCATTCCACGAGAATTCAATTAAGCGCAATTCCAATTCCTCCCCCCCCACCTATTCCACCCCCCCCCTATTTTAATATCATCGCTTTCACCCCTCTCCCCCCATACACCTCTCCACCCTCCCCCCCCCCCTCCTGTATAAAGGGCGGTGGTAGGTAATATGTGTATGTCCAACCATGCGTGCGTATATCTGTTCATCCGTGTGTGTGTATTTGCCCAGCCATGTGTGTGTATGAAAGCAACCACGTGTGTAATTGTGTGTGTGTGTGGGGGGGGGGTGTGGGAGGGGGGAGGGGGAGGGGGGATACAGCATCGCCTATTTTTTCTCGGTATACGGAAGCCGCTGGTGTATGTGAGGAGGAGGTGGAGTTGGTGTATGTTGTATTATGAGCGTGTTGTATTATACAGTGGGGGAGTGCTGTGTATGGAGTGGGTGGGTGTGTGTGGGGGGGGGTGTATTTGTACTCACCTAGTTGTACTCACCTAGTTGTGTTTGCGGGGGTTGAGCTCTGGCTCTTTGGTCCCGCCTCTCAACCGTATGTAGTATGTATGTAGGCCTGGTCGAGGACCGGGCCGCGGGGACACTAAGGCCCCCCGAAATCATCTCAAGATAACCTCAAGAAGCTGTTTTAGGTGCGGTGGAGCACGTTAGTGAATCTGTACGCTGGTTCGAGGCAGTTGCTGGCGACGACCTCATCTACCAGTAGATGTAGAGATTAATCTACTGTAACGAGTAGATTATAGCACAGAATTGATTCATTCAGCACCACGAGTTTCCATTGGTTGCTTGACTACAGATCTTCAGGATTCTCATAAATCCAGTTTCTTAAGACTGGTCGTGCACGCCTTGGTTGCGAGCAAGGTCGGCGTTCGATCCCCAATTGTCCAATTGGTCTGGCACAGTTTTTTCCCTCAGTCATCGTGTCCCAGCTGCCTTAAATCCCTTCAGATGCTGTGAACATACACAAGATTAGCATTTTCTTCCCATAATCACCTCGCCTAAGCAAACAATGGGAAACAATGGGCAGAGTTTCTTTCACCCTATGTCCCTGTTACCTAGCAGTAAAATAGGTACCTGGGTGTTAGTCAGCTGTCACGGGCTGCTTCCTGGGGGTGGAGGCCTGGTCGAGGACCGGGCCGCGGGGACACTAAAGCCCCGAAATCATCTCAAGATAACCTCAAGATAACCTCAAGATAACCTCAAGATAACCTCAGATAACCTCAAGATAACCGCCTAACCCAAACCAGCTAACGCGCATAACTTGTCTTGCAAAGGGAAGTTTAGCTTGGGAAAAGGCAAGGAATTTCCTCATTGATTGATTGATGAAGATTAAGCCACCCAAGAGGTGGCACGGGCATGAATAGCCCGTAAGTGGTGGCCCTTTTGAGCCATCACCAGTATCAAATAGATGATACTGGAGATCTGTGGAGGTGCAACTGCACCCTGCGTGACGGGAGATGCCTCCCGTGTTACTCCTGAAATTTCCTCAGTTGCAAAGACATATACCTAGAGCTTGAGGAATACATTGAGAAATTGCTGTAATCTGCAGTCGAGGAGAGAAACTGTGGAATCTGTATAACCTGAGAGAATGATATCTTGTGAACCACTGTTTCTGTGCCTTCCAGTTCACCTGAGAAGCAACATAGGATCATAAATCAGATATTAGTTATCATAGACAAAAAAAATGAAATTAACATTTTGTCATGACTGATTCATGGGACTTATCACATGTTCACTTCGCACCTATAACGTAACATTGAATTTTGGTGAGATTGTGTAAGATTGTGTCTTTCTCTGTTATCTAAATAACTTACTGTAATCTTATGTAAGCTGAGTTATTAACGTACAAAAATTAACGAATAAAAAAAATTGAATTAGAATTAATTCTGAAGACTAGCAAGTAAATTCGACTTTTTTTAAAACAAATAAAAATGCCCCTTTTTAATATACACATTTTGGTAAATCTTTATGTAAACAATGACGTATTAGATAAGAACATTGAGCTGTTATAAGCCAACGGTAACAGTCTGATGGATCCTATGTCTCCCCCACAACAATGAAAAGATCTCCAACAATAATTAATACATCTCTTCAACAACAGATAAAAAGCTTAACAATTTTTTAAGGCAGTTTACGGGGCTCACCATAGCCCGTGCTACTTGGAACTTTTGTTCCGAGTAGGGAATCTTAAACAACAACAGAAGCAATTTAAACAAAAAAAATCACCCCAAAATTCTTTTCCACAAAACAGTGTTGGAGAAATGTTTCCGTTTTTATCCCAACAGGCAACAGAAACCCCGTTTACAGTGCATTCGGGATAGAACCTGTTTATCCCAAAACAGGAGCGAGGGGGGGGGGGGGGGGCAACAACACACACACACACACACACACACACACACACACACACACACACACACACACACACACACACACACACACACACACACACACACACACACTATTCCAGCCCTTCCATTGATTTTCTTAAAGTAGCCAATCCCACTCTACTCCCTCTCACTCTCCCCTGTGTCTCTGGGGCTGGGATATGAGGACAAGGAGCTGGGATATGAGGACAAGGAGCTGGGATATGAGGACAAGGAGCTGGGATATGAGGACAAGGAGCTGGGATATGAGGACAAGGAGCTGGGATATGAGGACAAGGAGCTGGGATATGAGGACAAGGAGCTAGGATATGAGGACAAGGAGCTGGGATATGAGGACAACGAGCTGGGATATGAGGACAAGGAGCTGGGATATGAGGACAAGGAGCTGGGATATGAGGACAAGGAGCTGGGATATGAGGACAAGGAGCTAGGATATGAGGACAAGGAGCTGGGATATGAGGACAAGAAGCTGGGATATGAGGACAAGCAGCTGGGATATGAGGACAAGGAGCTGGGATATGAGGACAAGAAGCTGGGATATGAGGACAAGCAGCTGGGATATGAGGACAAGGAGCTGGGATATGAGGACAAGGAGCTGGGGTATGAGGACAAGGAACTAGGATATGAGGACAAGGAGCTAGGATATGAGGACAAGGAGCTAGGATATGAGGACAAGGAGCTGGGATATGAGAACAAGGAGCTGGAATATGAGGACAAGGAGCTGGGATATGAGGACAAGGAGCTAGGATATGAGGACAAGGAGCTGGGATATGAGGACAAGGAGCTGGGATATGAGGACAAGGAGCTGGGATATGAGGACAAGGAGCTGGGATATGAGGACAAGGAACTGGGATATGAATACAAGGAGCTGGGATATGAGGATGGTGGTGGTAGTGTAGGGGGGGTGGTGGTAGTGTAGGGGTGGTGGTGGTAGTGTAGGGGTGGTGGTGGTAGTGTAGGGATGGTGGTAGTGTAAGGGTGGTGGTGGTAGTGTAGGGGTGGTGGTGGTAGTGTAGGGGTGGTGGTGGTAGTGTAGGGGTGGTGGTAGTGTAGGGGTGGTGGTGGTAGTGTAGGGGTGGTGGTGGTAGTGTAGTGGTGGTGGTGGTAGTGTAGGGGTGGTGGTGGTAGTGTAGGGATGGTGGTGGTAGTGTAGGGGTGGTGGTGGTAGTGTAGGGATGGTGGTAGTGTAGGGGTGGTGGTGGTAGTGTAGGGGTGGTGGTGGTAGTGTAGTGGTGGTGGTGGTAGTGTAGGGGTGGTGGTAGTGTAGGGGTGGTGGTGGTAGTGTAGGGATGGTGGTAGTGTAGTGGTGGTGGTGGCAATGTAGGGGTGGTGGTGGTAGTGTAGGGGTGGTGGTGGTAGTGTAGGGGTGGTGGTGGTAGTGTAGGGGTGGTGGTGGTAGTGTAGGGGTGGTGGTGGTAGTGTAGTGGTGGTGGTGGTAGTGTAGGGGTGGTGGTGGTAGTGTAGGGGTGGTGGTGGTAATGTAGGGGTGGTGGTGGTAGTGTAGGGGTGGTGGTGGTAGTGTAGGGGTGGTGGTGGTAGTGTAGGGGTGGTGGTGGTAGTGTAGGGGTGGTGGTGGTAGTGTAGGGGTGGTGGTAGTGTAGGGGTGGTGGTGGTAGTGTAGGGGTGGTGGTGGTAGTGTAGGGGTGGTGGTGGTAGTGTAGGGGTGGTGGTGGTAGTGTAGGGGTGGTGGTGGTAGTGTAGGGGTGGTGGTGGTAGTGTAGGGGTGGTGGTGGTAGTGTAGGGGTGGTGGTGGTAGTGTAGGGGTGGTGGTAGTGTAGGGGTGGTGGTAGTGTAGGGGTGGTGGTGGTAGTGTAGGGGTGGTGGTGGTAGTGTAGGGGTGGTGGTGGTAGTGTAGGGGTGGTGGTGGTAGTGTAGGGGTGGTGGTAGTGTAGGGGTGGTGGTGGTAGTGTAGTGGTGGTGGTGGTAGTGTAGGGGTGGTGGTGGTGGTGTAGGGGTGGTGGTGGTAGTGTAGGGGTGGTGGTGGTAGTGTAGGGGTGGTGGTGGTAGTGTAGGGGTGGTGGTGGTAATGTAGGGGTGGTGGTGGTAGTGTAGGGGTGGTGGTGGTAGTGTAGGGGTGGTGGTGGTAGTGTAGGGGTGGTGGTGGTAGTGTAGGGGTGGTGGTAGTGTAGGGGTGGTGGTAGTGTAGGGGTGGTGGTGGTAGTGTAGGGGTGGTGGTGGTAGTGTAGGGGTGGTGGTGGTAGTGTAGGGGTGGTGGTGGTGGTAGTGTAGGGGTGGTGGTGGTAGTGTAGGGGTGGTGGTAGTGTAGGGGTGGTGGTAGTGTAGGGGTGGTGGTGGTAGTGTAGGGGTGGTGGTAGTGTAGGGGTGGTGGTGGTAGTGTAGGGGTGGTGGTGATAATGTAGGGGTGGTGGTGGTAGTGTAGGGGTGGTGGTGGTAGTGTAGGGGTGGTGGTGGTAGTGTAGGGGTGGTGGTGGTAGTGTAGGGGTGGTGGTGGTAGTGTAGGGGTGGTGGTAGTGTAGGGGTGGTGGTGGTAGTGTAGTGGTGGTGGTGGTAGTGTAGGGGTGGTGGTGGTAGTGTAGGGGTGGTGGTGGTAGTGTAGGGGTGGTGGTGGTAGTGTAGGGGTGGTGGTGGTAGTGTAGGGGTGGTGGTAGTGTAGGGGTGGTGGTGGTAGTGTAGGGATGGTGGTGGTAGTGTAGGGGTGGTGGTGGTAGTGTAGGGGTGGTGGTGGTAGTGTAGGGGTGGTGGTGGTGGTAGTGTAGGGGTGGTGGTGGTAGTGTAGGGGTGGTGGTGGTGGTAGTGTAGGGGTGGTGGTGGTGGTGGTAGTGTAGGGGTGGTGGTGAAGGGCCAGGGCGACAGTTGACGGACCAGAAGCGCCCATCAACCTCCCGTCCTGGCTACAGGGAGACAGAGGGCCTGATCGAGCAATAAGTAACGACAACAAAGCCTTTATGATCACGCCAAATTCCGAAATGACGACAAAATGGCCGACCTAATGGACCATTCTTCGTCCGTCTCGACCTCATAAGCTAATCAAAATGTATTGCCACAATCAAGGCCTTCGGAGGCCCCTCTCCCTCCACCAAACACACCGCCGACCAATCACCGTCGAGGCGAGAGCCGCAACACCCAATCACCTACGAGATTTCCAACACCCAGGGCGGGATTTAACTCGGCCCCGCCCCCCGCTCCTGGAATCCAGGATATTGATTGGCTGTCGCTGGGTTGCCATGGCGACGCAAGAACACCGGGGCCCGTTGACTGGTATTGACTTGAAACTATTGGATAAGAGGATAGTCCCGGAGGAAGATAATAATAGGCATTATCAGCTCAGATTAGTGCGCCGTGATCTGGGAGGTGAGGTGTAACGTCGCTGTTTTCACAGGACCGCCGCCACTCTTCCCGCCAAATTCAACGGCCCGTGATTGACTGCGATTGACAAAAACAGGAACGGCATTTCTTCCCCAGCGTCTACTTCAAGATTGCCACAAGTTAATTGAAATAATTTAGAGATTGACGGGGGCATGCGAGCCGAGGCTACCTGTCTATCGTCGACGCCTCGCGCGACCAGACAGACGGACTTTCGACAGAATTCTTTGACAATCGACTTGAGAATGGTCCAAGACGGACCGAAACGTCGTCGTCGTCCCTTCACCTTCTAGTGTGTGGTCTGGTCAACAGAATTCTTTGACTTTCGTGTCAAAGGAAATTCTGTAATCTTCTACGGAACAGCGAGTTACAATACAGTGACGATAGACTGAATTTTACGAACTGAACCATTTAGTAATACAGAAAACGAGTTAAATAATGCATTAAAGCATTTAACAATTAACTAAAGGCTAAAATATATCAATATATATTTATATAGAACCGTTGTTCATTGCAATATATTGTAAAGAATTAAGCATTCTGAACGGTAGTGCGCTTTGAAACAAGTGCTTAATTTCACAAGAACCTCTAACAATGTCATTTAAGTGACTTTAAATGACTTTACAACGAAATAGAGTGCGAAGAGTGTTAGCGGTAGTGATGTTTATAGAGTGAAGGTGCGTAGAGTGGGAGGCAGGTGGAGTGCGTTCACTCTAAACGCACTGTGAGTTAGTGACGCATATAGAGCTCAGAGGCCCGTAGTGCCAGCAGTGGCCCTGGCACTCCTGTCAAGGGACGAGTGTCGCTGGCACTCCTGTCAACCACTAGTGTCGCTGGCACTTCTGTCAAGCTACCAGTGTCGCTGGCACTTCTGTCAAGCCACCAGAGTCGCTGGCACTCCTGTCAACCACTAGTGTCGCTGGCACTCCTGTCAAGCCACCAGAGTCGCTGGCACTCCTGTCAAGCCACCAGTGTCGCTGGCACTCCTGTCAAGCCACCAGTGTCGCTGGCACTCCTGTCAAGGCACCAGTGTCGCTGGCACTCCTGTCAAGCCACCAGTGTCGCTGGCACTCCTGTCAACCACCAATATCTCTGGCACTCCTGTCAAGCCTCCGGTGATGCCCTAATGTAACCCTGACGATGGCCCTACGTACCCCAAATAGCACCCTGTCACCTCTGTCACCTCTGTCACCCGTCACCACATCGCCGTCAACAGCGACGGCACCGCTGTCATTACGATAGCCTCCCCGTCCTTCCCCGTTGACCACCCGTCAATAATTCCAGCCTCCCTCATCTCCGTCATCCACGGGATCTTCCTTCCAGCATCTCAGCCAATCCATTATCCAAGACCTCCAGCCTCTCCGAGATCAGTTAGCATCCTTGCAAGGAAGGAGTCCAGCATCCTGAGACTAGCTCATCTCACTCATCTCGCTGCCGCCACAGCGGATGCGTCAGGTTCGTGAAGCTGGGAATAGAACTGCGGCGTGTAGGATATGGCTCAGGGAGTCGTAAATCACCGCTAAGGATCCGCACTGCGGTCCGCGACCATGTTTTTAGCCATCTAGAGGTTCCCTCTTGACCAGCAACGCCAGATACCATCTCCCGAAGTCGCTGACGAAGCTTCGGAGCGCATTTGAGCTTTCAGACAGAAGGTTGACGGATGTTCCGGTGCTCGATTTAAGTGTGAGAAAAACGCCGCTGAATAGAACGTAAACAAACTTATCTCCGGATTACTAATTGCCGTACAAGCGTCTCTGTGGGGTTTGTGAAGGGGATTGTAGTTTTGTGCTTCTTTAAATGCGAATCAAAGGGCTACCTACCTACCTACCTTGAGGTGCTTCCGGAGCTTAGTGTCCCCGCGGCCCGGTCGTCGACCAGGCCTCCTGGTTGCTGGACTGCAACCTTGGACCTAATTGCTGGACCTAATTGCTGGGCAGGCAATTAGGTTTCACAGGCAGGGTTGACCTATTGTGACGTCGATTGAACCGATCATTTGTGATGGACTCAGGGAGAGAGAAGTGAAATATCCTGTGTAGAGTGAAGCGACGATCCTGTGTAGAGTGAAGCGACGATCCTGTGTAGAGGAAAGCGACGATCCTGTGTAGAGTGAAGCGACGATCCTGTGTAGAGGAAAGCGACGATCCTGTGTAGAGGAAAGCGACGATCCTGTGTAGAGGAAAGCGACAATCCTGTGTAGAGTGAAGCGACGATCCTGTGTAGAGGAAAGCGACGATCCTGTGTAGAGTGAAGCGACGATCCTGTGTAGAGGAAAGCGACGATCCTGTGTAGAGGAAAGCGACGATCCTGTGTAGAGGAAAGCGACAATCCTGTGTAGAGTGAAGCGACGATCCTGTGTAGAGGAAAGCGACGATCCTGTGTAGAGAGAAGCGACAATCCTGTGTAGAGGAAAGCGACGATCCCGCACTCAAGGCTAGTCCTGTGGAACCGACCAGACCTGTGGGCTGTAGTGGACCTGAATGTGAGTGAACACGAATTGAACAATCTCCTTTTTTTAGTGGGTGATGAATCAACCAGAAGTGACCGGAACTACGAGGTCTCTCTAGCGTGACGGGTAGATATATACATCCCTCAAAAGTAGACAGCGAGCGAAGAGAGGGGTAGAAATAGCCTAATCTACCCTATCCCTTTGAGATGTATTTCTTTCTCGTCTCAATAATTGAACTTGGCATCGAGTGAAACGCCAGGTGTATCCCCTCTCTCTCTAGGAGTACCTCTTGAGTGCATGAAAGAGAAAGAGAATAAGTGATTCGAGGACTCTGTGAGTGTCTGAAGAAGGGGGAGGAGGAGGGGCATGGCGGGAGTCATGTATCAGGGCTACGCCACGTATCTACAGGCCTATCAGCGGCACTCCAATCACTACTGCCCGTCGGCACCTCTGGCACTCAACCACTATGATAAGGTAAACAAGCCTGAGGCACTCAGTCTCACTCTAGAAATTAACCCCTTTAGAGCTTCTAATGTGTTAATTGTGTATATGGGGTGGTTTAGGTAAGGTTAAATTGTTGTGTTCTGTCTGTCTGTCTGTCTGTCTGTCTGTCTCTCTCTCTCTCTCTCTCTCTCTCTCTCTCTCTCTCTCTCTCTCTCTCTCTCTCTCTCTCTCTGCTACCCCTTTCTCCTAACCCCTTCCTTTGAATCCTCCATCTCTTTCTATTCCCTCTATCCCTCCCTCCCTCTTAAATTCCCCCTTCAAAACCCCCTTAAACCCTTACTTATCATCATCTTCCCTCCCCACCACCACCTTCCCCATCACCCCCCCCCCCCTTCCCCCTTCTCTCGGGCGTCACTCGCCCCGTCACTCAAATGTTCATGACAGTAGTTAAAATGTTCACACTTTCACTCACTGGGGGGGGGGGGGCAATTTACGCGCGTGTGAAAAAAAAGCGCACTCGCGCGCTCTGACAAGTTAATAGCCACACACACACACACACACACACACACACACACACACACACACACACACACACACACACACACACCTTTCCTTGTAAAAACCACGAACCAGCCACTTAACCTGGTTGGGGGGGGGGGGTAGGGGGTGGATTAATGACTAAACTACTGGTTACTGCCACTCACACTGCAAGAGTGACAAGGGGGTAGTGACACTCACGCACTCTGCTACTGTCAATAGCTTACTGTCACTCACCCCTACTACTGTCACAGGCTAACTACCAGTCTACTACTAACTACCAGCAAACTACCGCATCTAACAAGGTAACTACCGCTAATAACTAGTCTCATTACTGTTCTAGCATTTTCTTTATTGTGAGTAGTAGGCATCCATCAGTCTCAGACGACTATGGAGTTGGGGTCTGGAGTGGCCTCTCCTAGGCGTAAAGCCTCGGGGTAGGTTGATACGGAGAAGCTGTTACCCATGCAGCAGGTCCCTCCCCCGCTCTCCACGGTGTGGTACTACCATAAAACATGCTACCACACCACTAATTGCTCACTCATCCTCATCGCCTCACGTTGTGTAAATAAATCAAATTATATAAATATCCTCATGCAGTATCCTCCATCAATTATCGGTTATTTAATCGTATGTCACTTTTAGCATAAATTAGCATAATTAACATGAAGTATAATGACAGTTGTCAATATGCAGGTGAAGCTACGAGAAAGACTTTCAATGAAGTATTTAAATACTTCCGTTATTAGCCAATCATCACGCTATAAGAAACCCGAAGGTTTTGTCTCTGTGATTGCTACAGGATAGAGATCATTAACACGCGAGCAATCCATGCTGTTTTGTAGATCTTAGTAAGGCATATATATATATATATATATATATATATATATATATATATATATTGTGACGGTAACGCGTTGGTGTTCGGCTGTTTAAGGCTAGGGGTATGGCCTCGTCACATAGTTATAAAAAAAAATAGAAAAAACTGGAACTTCGTCTGTGGTAAGGTAAGGAGAAGACACACAAAACACAAGTAAACTTTAACAATGAAATTTTAATTACGTTAAATAAATCAAAACATGAAAATAATGCACAAACAAAGTCTTATAATAAAATCAATCAATCAAAATAATAAGAATACTTAAATGACACAATGAAAGTTACGTTAAGGCAAAATAACAAGAAGTGCAACACAAAGGTAAGTGGGAGGTGCTGGAATATTGGCTTAAAGCCACCACCTCTCTCAGTACACTCTAGAGTCTAGCTGGGAGGTGTGCTGGCTACGAAAGCACGGAACATTCTGAGGACTGATGTTGGGGCGACCCCAGACATCAGGTAGTATTGGGGGCGAGTGCAGGTGCAGCCAGACCGGCGACCAATCAGCGGAGCCGTAGCGATCAACGGGTAGTTTGGTGGTTGGAGTTCGAACAGGTGGCTGGTTGCATACGTTTCTGCTCACCCTGGCAAGCCTTGCTGGTGCTGGTGTTGTTGTCGTTGTTGGACATTTCTTCCATAGTCTTTTTATATAATTGTGAAGACGTAATTTTGGAGGGAAGAGCAGGCTCAATCTCTTGAAGGAGATTATCGTCACAACTCTCCCCCGAAGCCTGCGGTTCTGGAAGAAGTACGTCGTTATGTGGTGGAGTAATGGATGGAGTCGCTTCTACTTCATAAACTCTGGAGAGATCATGGGCTAAGATGTTGTCAGACTCTTGGTATAGCGTGTCTCCAGGTTGAATTTCTGCAGGTAGCAAGCCCATAGTAGAAGACGTTGAGATGAGAAGTGGGCGTGCTGCAGGAGGTGTAGGGTGGTGTGGTCCGTATTGATGGTGGACCGAGCACTTTTCAGGTGTGGAGTGAAGTGCTGAAGCTTCAGGATGAGGAAGAGTAGCTCCTTGCCAATTGTTCCGTAGATCCTTGTAGCAGTAGTCGCTGACAGGTGTATTCTTCTCGCCTCGTTGCTGCATCACGACACCACCCACGTCGGTACCATTGGCGTCGACATGGAGGATGAAGGGCTTATCTGACGAGGTGAGAGTGGAATTAGAAGAGGGCATAGGAGCACGATTATTATCCTGAAAGCATTTGGGAAGATCATTAAGGATTTTGGAATTAGAAAGCGCCGACTCCTTGTCAGTGCTTTCGGGAGAAGAAGCCGGGATGGTCTCACTGTGGATGTAGGGTTCTGTGAAGGTAGAACAATTAATCAAGACAGTGGGAGGAGTACCATTATATTGCTTCAGGAGGTTGACGTGGCACAGCTGGGTCTTCCGCCGCCTATCTGGAGTCTCTATGACGTATGTGTTGTTGCTTCTGCACTCTTTGACGCAGTAGGGTCCTGAAAATCTGTTTTGTAAAGGTGAACCGGGGATAGGGAAATAAGCAAGGACGAAGTCTCCCGGCTTGAATTTTCTTACTTTGCTGGTCTGGTCGTAATGAGTCTTCATTCTCACCTGGGCTTTCAATAGATTATCATGAGCAAAGCGGTGGACTCTCTCTAGAATGTGTTGAAGGTTTTGAAGAAACTGGGGCACATTCTGATGCTCACTGAAGGTGGCATCTCTGAGAGAGTCTTTGAAAGCCTTAAGGGGAGTACGGCACTTACGGCCGTAGAGCATCTCATAAGGAGATACTCCTAGGGACTCATTGGGGAGACTTCTGAAAATACACATTATTAGGTCAATCTGCTTATCCCAATCCTTTGAGGTTTCACTACAAAACTTTTTCAAGAGTGCTTTGATGGTCTGATGACTACGTTCAAGAGAACCCTGTGAAGCAGGATGATAGGGGCTGGACAATACCTGTTTGATGTTGAACTCCTCCAGTGTCCTTTTGAAGAGATCACTGGTGAAGTTGGTGCCACAGTCACTTTGAATCTCCCTGGGAAATCCGTATTGAGTGAAGATCTTCAATAGATGTTTGATAACCGTAGCAGCCGTGATGTTCTTCACTGGAACTGCTATGGGAAATCTGGTGGTAGGACACAGGATGGTTAGGATGTAGGCGTTACCTGAACTGGTCCGAGGTAAAGGACCAACACAGTCTATTATGAGTCTGTGGAAAGGTTCCGCAGGCACCTGTATGGGAATCAGTGGTGCTCTGGGAATGGAGACGTTCGGTTTGCCTGCCCTCTGACATGTATGACACTGTTTTACGTACTGTTTGACGTTGTTTACCATACCTGGCCAGTAGTAGTCTTGACGAATCCCATGGTAAGTCTTGTTGAAGCCGTAGTGGGAGAATGCTCCGTGGGCCAGGTGTAGAATAGTGGGCCGCAGGCTGGTGGGAATCACAAGTTGTTCGGTGTTGGCCCAATCGTCCTCCTCCTTCAGTTTACTGGGTCTATATCTGCGGTAGAGCAAGTCGTTCTCTAGGAAGAACCCAGGAATACTGTCGGGTTGAGTCTCAGCCTGGAAAAACAATGGTGTTAAAGTAAGATCTTCCCTCTGCAACTTACGGAACTCCAACTTGGTCAGATGCGGGGGTAGTTTCTGAGGGTCTTGAGGGACAGCGGTAGCAGTAGAGTCAGCTGGCTGTGGACGTGCGGCTTGTGCACGGGTGGTCACGAGAACCGGAGGAGAAACTTCATCACTCTTGAACCTCTGCTGGAACATACTCGAGAATAGGGTTTCTGGGCACAGAGTTACACACCTGGGGTTTGTCCATGACGATCAGGTTGGTCGGTTGCAGGTCTTCTGCCAAGTCGTTGCCTAGGAGAAGTTGCACTCCAGGCATGGGAAAAGGCTTTTCCCTGACGGCGACTTGGACTTCCCCGTTCACGTAGGGACAATCCAGGTGGACTCTGGCGAGAGGGTATGGAGTAGTAGCAGTGAGGTCAGTGATGAAGACCGTTTCCCCGGTGTAGACTATGTTGGGCACAGCCGACTTCAAGATGATCGATTGTAGAGCCGCTGTGTCCCTCAAGATCTTCAATTTGAAACGTCCCTCCGGATTTGAACCGTTGGCAGAGACAGTTCCAGTATACAGGTGGTTACTGAAAAGAGAAAGATCATTAACATCAACACCAACATTCATCACAGGCTTACCGGACTTAGGAGGAGTTGGTTTGGGTCGTTGTTGGTCAGTGGTTCCCTTGTATTGAGACTTACCACACTTGTCTATGGTATGTCCATAGAGTCTACAATACTTGCAGTACAGTTGTGAACCAGCTTGATCGGGGCTCACCTTCTCGTAACTGTACCACGACTTCTTACTGGAGGATGGTTCAGGTGTCAGCCGGTGGATGAGGCTGTAAGTGTCAGCCGACTTAGCACACTTCAGGTAGTCGGTTTCTTCTTTATCTGCTAAGTAGAGGCGGACAGGAGGCGGCACACGTCTCAAGAATTCTTCAACAAGCATCAGGTTCACGAGTTCTGTAAAAGTAGAGACATGTGCTGCTTCCAGCCATTTCATGAAATACCTCCGTTTCGTGTTAGCAAACTCGAGGAAGGTAGTGGTACTTGCCTTCAGGTGGTCACGGAATTTCCTTCTATAACTTTCGGTGGAAAGTAGGTAGGCGTCTAACACTGCTTGTTTCAGAGTGTAGTAGTCATTCTCAGACGCCAAAGTACTGAGTGTGACTGCAGCTCTACCTGTAAGATGGACTCTGAGAAGTGTTGCCCATTGGTCGACAGGCCAACTGAGTTGATTAGCAAGGGTTTCAAAGGTGGTAAAGAACACATCAACTTCTGCTTCTACAAAGGATGGCATTAACTTACTTGCATGTGATATATTAAAACTGACGGGAAGATTGGCAGTAGCTTGCTGGCGTTGAGCGAGGTGTGAAGTTTCCAACGTGTATTCCCGTTGACGACACTCTAGAGCCAGAGTCGCTTGTTGCTTGTCATGTTCGCGTTGCATCTCCAACTCGCGTCGTTTGGTTTCAAGCTGTACTCGTTCCCGCTCCTGGAGTAGTGCAACCTCACGTTCCTGGAGGGCGAGTCCACGTTCGTGTTCTTCTCTCCTCAAGGCAGCTTCACGTTCTCTGAGGGTGATTTCTCGTTCTTGTTCCTCTCTTCGTATGGCAGCAGCTCGTTCTTGTTGTTCGAGGGCTTCCCTTTGCTGCTCACGTTCAATCTTGGCCAGCTCTAGTTTGAGTTTCAGCGTTGCCAAATCAGTTTTATCTGCAATATAGTAAGTTTCATGAGTTTCAGAGTCTATCTTACCTTGCTCTAAATAGTAATCCAGCAACAGGTTGTGTAGGTCATTTTTGTTGGCTTGGTAGGGAACTTCTAGTTGATACTCATGTGCAAGAGTTTGTAGTTCAGTCCTCTTGGCACGACTCAAAGTCCCTATTTCACCTGCTGGATTTGCACGGAAAGTTTGGAGACGAAACATGGTGAAATTAGCAAATAAAGGTACACGAATGTTCAATAATGAAATGTCAGAAACAGGACAACGTGGCAACTGGCACCTATCCTGTGTGATCTTTAACAATTAACGTTAAGTGAAAGATATTAAATGATTAAATTAAATCAAGGGCGCAGGAAATCTTGTACCCGGTACTCATGTAAGAGAATAAGGGCAAGAAAATCCTACTAACAAATGAAACAAAGTTTCGAAAACAAATGAAACAGTTAAATGCTTCAAAAGTAAAATTGGTAGTCCAAGGATGTAGGCATACCTTGCCAAGTCTCTATAGGACATAAAGCAAGTTTTTCCCACTGAATTTAATATGATACTTACAGAATTAGCGAACTTTTGTGCTCTGAAAAAATAAGCTAATTCCCTACCGTTGTATGTATCATCATCTCTGACTGACGTGTAGGGGTGCGAGGTGTCAACTGGTGACGAGAACCGCTGCTGAGGTCCCAATTCAGCAACTAAAGTTCGAGCTAGAGGAACTATGGCCCTCTTTGTCCTCCTACAGTCAGATTGCAGAAGATTGGGTACTCTCGACCCGGGGCAGACCACAGTACCAGGGTACCAATATGATGATCTGTCAGAATGAGAAATATTCAAGGGACATAGATGGTAAATACGAGTAATAACAAGGAGGGAGAGATGACCAATTAAGAGTATGACTGAGGCCTACAGTCACCACGTAATCCAAAGTTGTCTCACCTTCACTATATGTTACTCTCGTAATGCACAATACACCGCACCTTATAAAAAATGAAATTGAATGAAAAATAGTAAAGCTACGTTAACAAAGTTAAATACGCTTACCATAAATTACCACTTGGCACCAGTACCTGAGTGAGGCTCCTAGGACAGGCCCCCATAAAACTTGTGACGGTAACGCGTTGGTGTTCGGCTGTTTAAGGCTAGGGGTATGGCCTCGTCACATAGTTATAAAAAAAAATAGAAAAAACTGGAACTTCGTCTGTGGTAAGGTAAGGAGAAGACACACAAAACACAAGTAAACTTTAACAATGAAATTTTAATTACGTTAAATAAATCAAAACATGAAAATAATGCACAAACAAAGTCTTATAATAAAATCAATCAATCAAAATAATAAGAATACTTAAATGACACAATGAAAGTTACGTTAAGGCAAAATAACAAGAAGTGCAACACAAAGGTAAGTGGGAGGTGCTGGAATATTGGCTTAAAGCCACCACCTCTCTCAGTACACTCTAGAGTCTAGCTGGGAGGTGTGCTGGCTACGAAAGCACGGAACATTCTGAGGACTGATGTTGGGGCGACCCCAGACATCAGGTAGTATTGGGGGCGAGTGCAGGTGCAGCCAGACCGGCGACCAATCAGCGGAGCCGTAGCGATCAACGGGTAGTTTGGTGGTTGGAGTTCGAACAGGTGGCTGGTTGCATACGTTTCTGCTCACCCTGGCAAGCCTTGCTGGTGCTGGTGTTGTTGTCGTTGTTGGACATTTCTTCCATAGTCTTTTTATATAATTGTGAAGACGTAATTTTGGAGGGAAGAGCAGGCTCAATCTCTTGAAGGAGATTATCGTCACAATATATATATATATATATATATATATATATATATATATATATATATATATATATATATATATACCTTCATTCCATTCACCTGGGCACTACAGGAGACTCGAACTCTCGACTCCAGCATGGGAGACGAGCGCTTTACCGACTGAGCTACGAGTTAGCCACAATAAAGAAATATTTCACATGGACCAAAAACGCTGCCAAATGAAATTTTCAACCTTCTGTGGCCTGCCACTTGAGCACAGAAGAAAAGATGATCCACTCCAGAGTCACATCAATTGTCAACCCACAATATCGAGGATGATAGCGTTTCATCTATGAAATGAAATGAGAAATCAGGTGTCAGGGAATCACCTGAACGACGGTTCAAGTCTCCCCCATCGCCCCGAAATGATAATTGCAGGATAACCAGATATTATATTGTTTTTATTATTGAACAAATAATAGAAAGCCAGGGCAAGAACAGCATGAGTAGGAGTAGAAGAAACATAGATAGTAGAGAGAGAGAGAGAGAGAGAGAGAGAGACAGAGAGAGAGAGACAGAGAGAGAGAGAGAGAGACAGAGAGAGAGACAGAGATAACACAAAACAAGTCACGTCATTGATAAGAAGGCAGATATTCAAAGGTGTATATTATGCTAAAGAAATGGCATGCCCCAAGGTGATAATTATATAAGAGGATCCTCAAGTGTTTTCTTATTTTTTTCCTTCGGGGGTTAAACCCCCCTTACGGGGGTCTCGAGTCGTTAACTGCCTCCCCCCTTCCCACCCCCTCTGTCCTGGACCCCCCTTATCCTCAACCCGTCCTGATAACGAAAGACGTTGTTAGTAAAATATCAGTTATTATAATGAGACACAGATACCTAATCTCTCTAAAGTGAGAAAGACACAATGAGACACAGATACCTGGTCTCTCTAGCGTGTAAAAGATACAATGAGACAAAGATACCTGATCTCTCTACAGTCAAAAAGATACAATGAGACAGATACCTGATCTCTCTAGCGTGAGAAAGATACAATGAAACACAGATACCTGATCTCTCTAGCGTGAAAAAGATACAATGAGACACAGATACCTGATCTCTCTAGCGTGAAAAAGATACAATGAGACACAGATACTTGATCTCTAGCGTGTAAAAGATACAATGAGACACAGATACCTGATCTCCAGCGTGTAAAAGATACAATGAGACACAGATACCTGATCTCTAGCGTGTAAAAGATACAATGAGACACAGATACCTGATCTCCAGCGTGTAAAAGATACAGTGAGACAGATACCTGATCTCTAGCGTGCAAAAGATACAATGAGAGACAGATATCTGGTCTCTCTAGCGTGAGAAAGATACAATAAGACACAGATACCTGATATCTAGCGTGAAAAAGATACAATGAGACACAGATACCTGATATCTAGCGTGAAAAAGATACAATGAGACACAGATACCTTATCTCTCTAGCGTGAAAAAAGTACTCGATTCAATAATTACAAACAAACTTCTCGCTCACTTTGGAAAGCAAAACACTACAGAAGAAAAAAATGTGACAACCTATAATTTTTTTCCGAAAAATGACGCTCTTCAATTATCTAATTTTGTTCCCGCTTTTCTCGAGAGATTTTTGATGTCGTGGACAATATACCTCGCGTCTTGATGTTGGTGCTCTTCAATGGAGGAGATTGACAAAGTATAAAGACACAGCGACACAGAGACACAGGGACACAGAGACACAGGGACACAGGGACACAGAGACACAGAGACACAGGACAGTCTGAAATCACATAAAAACTTCATGGGGGGAAGAGGGGGGGAGGGGGTACGAAATAATATGGTCGTTGGGGGGGGGGAGAAAATTCAGAGACGCAAGTTCGATCCCAATGCATAACCTCGATAGTTATACTGAGACACAGGGTATTGGAATGTAAACATGTGTGATATGAATGATTATGAAATCAGCAAATAGATTTCAATATCTATAGTTATCCAGGTATCTATTGTTCAATGTTTGTGAACTATAGGATACCTGCCATATGCTGTCTGTAGTGAACACGGAATATGTTCAAGATGTTCACTCTTGTTCACTCTTGTTCACTCACACCAATCACAAATGAACACTAGCTCACTGTTTGAACAACAAACCACTATGTAATCTCTTCAAACTCTTTCACTTATCAATTATCAATTAAAACTTTGCCAGAAGAATCTATTTGTATCAATTTCAATTTCTTTATTATGCACCCCATACCCGTCCGGTTGAGGGCGGTGGTGGGACAGTGTTATACTAAATTGTTTTCGAAGGAAAATATGACTTAATTAGGAATTGAGTTGTGAGTTTAATGGTGTAGTTGGTGTACAGGTAGACTAAACAGGTAGACTTGTCACCAGGGATACCAAAGGGTATTCCCAAGCTCCATACTTGACATTGTTAAGAAAATTCCGTCAATGAGAGAAACATAGAAGTAGTTGACTACCAAATTTAGAGACTGTTGAAATCAGGCAACCAATTTAGAGACTGTTGAAATCAGACAACCAATTTAGAGCCTGTTGAAATCAGACAACCAATTTAGATCCTGTTGAAATCAGACAACCAATTTAGAGCCTGTTGAATTCAGACAACCAATGTAGAACCTCTTGAAATCAGGCAACCAATTTAGAGCCTGTTGAAATCAGACAACCAATTTAGATCCTGTTGAAATCAGACAACCAATTTAGAGCCTGTTGAAATCAGACAACCAATTTAGAACCTGTTGAAATCAGACAACCAATTTAGACCCTGTTGAAATCAGACGACCAATTTAGATCCTGTTGAAATCAGGCAACCAATTTAGAGACTGTTGAAATCAGACGACCAATTTAGATCCTGTTGAAATCAGACAACCAATTTAGAACCTGTTGAAATCAGACAACCAATTTAGACCCTGTTGAAATCAGACAACCAATTTAGAGCCTGTTGAAATCAGACAACCAATGTAGAACCTCTTGAAATCAGGCAACCAATTTAGATCCTCTTGAAATTAGACAACCAATTTAGAGTCAGTTGAAATCAGACAACCAATTTAGAACCTTTTGAAATCAGACAACCAATTTAGAACCTCTTGAAATCAGACAACCAATTTAGATCCTGTTGAATTCAGATCCCTGTGACATGAGCTGTGCTTAGAGTACATTTGATTTAGCTTAGATTTACAACTTAGAATTTGATTTACCAATTTACTGGTAAATATGGCAACAATTACCAATTTACTGCCATTTTCTCTCTAATTTATTGAGACTCATGTCAAAATGATAATTAGAATTATCAGTGTTCATAATATTATTTATTGGCATGAATAAATGAATACATTATACAAACCAGGTAATTAAAGCTATAACCAATAGTTATCATTGTAGATAACTCTTCCTAATTAGAACTGATTACGGCTAATTACAAGCTGAAATGATCATCGTTAATATTAGGATATTCTTGTAATTTGTTATATAACGAAGTAGATAATTTTGCAAACTAACCATTCGTGAAAAAGTTTAGGAATATAAATTAAATTTGCAAAAGTTTCACGAGGACATAAATTTGAAATGATTTAATTTCAAAATAAATAAAAATACCATTTTAGGTACAAGATATATCAAGTATCAGGTATACTTCGTATATCTTAGACTCTCAAGGAATGTATATTTATGTAAACTGAGAAGGTATACCTCCCACTTCCCACTGGATGTTCAGGAGCCAGATTCACGAAGAAGTTACTCAAGCACTTACGAACCTGGGGATAGATTCACGAAGCAGTTACGCAAGCACTTACGAACGTGTACATCTTTCCTCAATCTTTGACGGCTTTGGTTACATTTATTAAACAGTTTACAAGCATGAAAACTTGCCAATCAACTGTTGTTGTTGTTATAAACAGCCTCCTGGTGCTTCGGAGCTCATTAACTGTTTAATAATTGTAAACAAAGCCACCAAAGATGGAGAAAAGATGGACAGGTTCGTAAGTGCTTGCGTAACTGCTTCGTGAATCTATCCCCAGGTTCGTAAGTGCTTGAGTAACTTCTTCGTGAATCTGGCCTTAGGGCTATAGTACAAGTGTTGGTTGGGTCGTATAAGCTGTTGTGGCGGCATTAATAACCCTCCAGAGGCCTTATGGGTTAGTTTAAGAGCTTAGTAAGGCCCTTAACCCCCCCCTCCCCCTTCCAGAAGGGTTAAATTTAACCCCTCTCATTAGCAAATATGTTATAGAGAAGCTAAGGTACCCCTGGGGTAGCATACCCAGGGGTAGCATACCCAGGGGTATGCTGGGTATACCCAGTGGTATGCTATCCAGGGTACTATGATTGAAATGCTCCTGTGATTGTTAATTGGCGGTTGAAAGGCGGAACCAAAGAGCCAGAGCTCAACCCCCGCAAGCACAATTAGGTGAGTACACTTACTTCCACACTTAGTCCCAGAGACTGGAGGTTATCTTGAGGTTATCTTGAGATGATTTCGGGGCTCAACGTCCCCGCGGCCCGGTCCTCGACCAGGCCTCCTATTATATAGACAATGCCTTGGATAGTTTCTTGGCCACTTTTCAATTTATAAACCTCTATTTTCAGCCGCCGTTATATTGAGGTTTCTTTTTTTCTTATCTTTCTTATCTTTTCTTATCTCGCATGGGCTGGACGGTAGAGCGACGGTCTCGCTTCATGCAGGTCGGCGTTCAATCCCCGACCTTCAATAAGTGGTTGGGCACCATTCCTTCCCCCTCCCCCCCCCCCCCGGCCGATCCCAAAATCCTTATCCTGACCTCTTCCAAGTGCTATATAGTCGTAATGGCTTGGCGCTTTCCCCCTGACAATTCCCTCTCCTCGCATGGAGATAACTTTGTTTCGTATTAGAATTCTAAACGATTTAAATCCGACTTTTACAAATAAAATTGAGGTAAATTCAAATATACCATTTTCTTGACTCATCAATTGCTTATAATGATGGTGAATTGTCTAAGTTCCATTTCTCGTAAACTTACGGGATTAAGTTTACAATATTCTCACCTGCACCTTCTCACCTTCTCTATTCAAGTTCAATATCATTAGAACTTTAGAAAGTTCTTTAGAACGTTAGAAAGAACTTTTTCAGTGTCAGAGTAGTTAGTAAATGGAATGCATTAGGCAGTGATGTGGTGGAGGCTGACTTCATACACAGTTTCAAGTGTAGATATGATAGAGCCCAATAGATATGATAGAGCCCAATAGATATGATAGAGCACAGTAGATATGATAGCGCCCAGTAGGCTCAGGAACCTGTACACCAGTTGATTGACGGTTGAGAGGCGGGACCAAAGAGCCAGAGCTCAACCCCCGCAAACACAACTAGGCGAGTACACAGAACTTTCAATATCTGTTTTAATTACAAATGATTTAACGTTGAAATTATTTTCTTGCGCAAGTTTTGTTTATCAAATGTTTTTGTAAACAAAATTGATAAAAATGTTGAAAAAAAATTTATAAATATAAAATTGTTACCGATGGACAAAATTTAAAAATAATACATTATGTCACAGTTCCTTATTGAAGTACTGATTGGTAATGTATTAGAGGGAGGGATCTTAGACAGTATTCTTAGACAGTATTCTTAGACGGTTCCTTAAGTGTTTGACCTCTGACCTGTCCTATGCTTAGGCTCGTCTAGACGACGTTTGAGGTCAAAGACGCATACGTCTATTTTGACGTCTAGAATATTCATAATTTACCTTTCATAAATACAAGATAAATGTTATTTCATACTAGAATGGGCTGAAAATAGTTTCAGCCTAACTAAGTTTGGGTTAGGTGGTTATAGGTTCTGTTGGCCATTATTGGTCATTTGAACCTGTTCTGAGGCCAGGCTCGTTAAAGCGGCGCCCCCCCCCCCTCCAAGACTCGGTCATCAACACACAGAAATCACAATTACGTGATGCATTAAATGAACAAATATGACCATGTCGTAGCTCAGTCGATTAAGGCAGCGTCTGGGATGCTCTCAGACGCGGGTTCGAATCCTCGTCACGGCCCTTGTGGATTTGTTCACTCGGTCATCAATTTTCAACGCATTGCTCATAATAATAAGAAATCAGGAGTTATATATAAATTAATATTATTATATATTAAAGTTCTATATATATCTAGGTGTAGGTTAGGTTAAGTGTTTAGGTTCAGTTGGCGATTATTTGTATTTGTAGTACGTGGGTGAAGCATTTACAGCGTTGTGGTTCGAACTGAGGACGTTCGAACTGAGGACGTTCGAACTGAGGACGTTCGAACTGAGGACGTTCGAACTGAGGACGTTCGAACTGAGGACGTTCGAACAGAGGACGTTCGAACAGAGGACGTTCGAACTGAGGACGTTCGAACAGAGGACGTTCGAACTGAGGACGTTCGAACTGAGGACGTTCGAACTGAGGACGTTCGAACAGAGGGTGTTCGAACTGAGGACGTTCGAACAGAGGACGTTCGAACTGAGGACGTTCGAACAGAGGACGTTCGAACTGAGGACGTTCGAACTGAGGACGTTCGAACTGAGGACGTTCGAACTGAGGACGTTCGAACTGAGGACGTTCGAACTGAGGACGTTCGAACTGAGGACGTTCGAACAGAGGACGTTCGAACAGAGGACGTTCGAACTGAGGACGTTCGAACAGAGGACGTTCGAACTGAGGACGTTCGAACTGAGGACGTTCGAACAGAGGACGTTCGAACTGAGGACGTTCGAACTGAGGACGTTCGAACTGAGGACGTTCGAACTGAGGACGTTCGAACTGAGGACGTTCGAACTGAGGACGTTCGAACAGAGGATGTTCGAACTGAGGACGTTCGAACAGAGGACGTTCGAACTGAGGACGTTCGAACAGAGGACGTTCGAACTGAGGACGTTCGAACTGAGGACGTTCGAACTGAGGACGTTCGAACAGAGGACGTTCGAACTGAGGACGTTCGAACTGAGGACGTTCGAACTGAGGACGTTCGAACTGAGGACGTTCGAACTGAGGACGTTCGAACTGAGGACGTTCGAACAGAGGACGTTCGAACTGAGGACGTTCGAACAGAGGACGTTCGAACTGAGGACGTTCGAACAGAGGACGTTCGAACTGAGGACGTTCGAACTGAGGACGTTCGAACTGAGGACGTTCGAACTGAGGACGTTCGAACTGAGGACGTTCGAACTGAGGACGTTCGAACTGAGGACGTTCGAACAGAGGACGTTCGAACAGAGGACGTTCGAACTGAGGACGTTCGAACAGAGGACGTTCGAACTGAGGACGTTCGAACTGAGGACGTTCGAACTGAGGACGTTCGAACTGAGGACGTTCGAACAGAGGATGTTCGAACTGAGGACGTTCGAACAGAGGACGTTCGAACTGAGGACGTTCGAACAGAGGACGTTCGAACTGAGGACGTTCGAACTGAGGACGTTCGAACTGAGGACGTTCGAACTGAGGACGTTCGAACGTTCAAATGTAGACGGCAAATGTAGATCCATTATTTATGAAAAGATTTGAACAGAAATTTCCCTAAATAAGAGGGAAATAATGTTGCCAAAATACATCTTATGCAACGAAAATATTCAAGCAAAGAATCCGAAGAAAACTTCCCAACGGATCAAGTCTTAAGACAGTCACCGAGACACAAGGGGCCAGATTCACGAAAGCACTTACGAACCTGTACATCTTTTCTCAATCTTTGGCGGCTTTGTTTACAATTATTAAACAGTTAATGAGCTCGGAAGCACCAGGAGGCTGTTTATAACAATAACAACAGTTAAATGGGACGTATTCATGCTTGTAAACTGTTTAATAAATGTAACCAAAGCCGTCAAAGATTGAGGAAAGATGTAAACATTCGTAAGTGCTTGCGTAAGTCCTTTTCGTGAATCTGGCCCCAGGAGAATATGGCAGGGTTGACTGCCTTTTCCTAAACTGCCATAAAGCATTTGATATCTCCCAAAAAGGAGAACGACGTTTAAAACGCAGCTACAAGCTCAGATAACTAAGAGAAACCAGTGAATTGAGTTAAGGAATACCTGGCAGACGGGAAACAGAATGTCACATTCAGAGAGAGAGAGACGTGACAGTGCTGGAGAAATGTTAACAACATGTAAGATACCAGACTCGAGTGTCTAGAGCATTCGAACGCACCGGGTGTAATTAGTAGTAAGACAGGGGAACACATACTTGTGTCTCAACCCCTCCCATCTTGACTTTATTAGGTACGAACTGACAAGTGATTGGTTAGGACACTATGCACACACACACACACCCTTTTTTACACATTACCAACCCCCCCAACCCCCCCCCTCTCCCTCACCACCCACAGTAACCACCAGTGTAGTGGTATCCCCCACCACAATCTCCACCACCACCACCACCACTACCAGCACTACCACCACCACGGCGACGACGACCACCACCACCACCATCACCACTACGACCATCACCACCACGACCACCATACCCCCCACCACCACCATCCCCACCACCACCCCCACCAGCACCACCACCACCACCACCACCATCACCAGCACCACCACCATCACTATCACCACCACCACCACCCCCACCACCACCCCCACCAGCACCACCCCCACCACCACCACCATACCCCTCTTCCAACCACAATCCCGCTTATCTAACCCCCACAACAACCCCCCCCCCCTTATCAACAACCGTAATCACCCCATTCCCCTACCCAACCACCACCAGCTCCACCGTCGCCATATCTCCCCCACCACCACCATCACCGTATCACCACCATCTCCAACACTGTTGAAGCTTCAGCGTCAACACAATGTTCCACCCGGACCACCAAAGCCGTCGACGCCAAGCCAAATCTCAACTGCCTGTCTCAAGAAATTGCCTTTAGATGTTTAGCGTATCTGAACGAGCATCTTATCTCCTTAATTAACCAAGTTCTAGCACGGCTGATCCTTAATTAGTGTTTTAGAGTGCGGAGGGGCAGAGGTGAGACACGGGAGAGTGACCCTAATGAGTACGGGGCGCAAGGAAGGAAGGGGGAAGGAGTTCGGAAAGGCAGCTTTCCGAACACCCGTATCGAGAGGTACAGGCGACGAAGGAATGAATCGTTATCCGAACTGCGTTCGGATAAAGGGATGGTGACGGGGGGGAGGGGGGGAGAGGAAGAGATTAAGGCAGTGTCTGGGATGCTCCCGGCGCAGGTTCGAATCCTCGTCACGGACCTTGTGGGTTTGTTCATTTGATGCATCACGTTAGTGTGATCTCTGTGTGTGTGTGATGGGTTTACAGTTTGATCTTTGTTCCTTTCTAAGTTGGTGGAATGGTTATGATAGCAAGTCATCTATATAGCAATCGTCCCGCCTGCTATCTCCATCTCTTCCTTCTCCTGCTATACCAGGAGACTTATAACTGCTTCTCCAGATTCACGAAGCAGTTACGCAAGCACTTACGAACGTGTACATCTTTCCTCAGTCTTTGGCGGCTTTGTTTCCAATTATTAAACAGTTAATGAGCTCCGAAGCACCAGGAGGCTGTTTATAACAATAACAACAGTTGATTGGCAAGTTTTCATGCTTGTAAACTGCTTAATAAACGTAACCAAAGCCGTCAAAGATTGAGGAAAGATGTACACGTTCGTAAGTGCTTGCGTAACTGCTTCGTGAATCTGGCGCCTGCCTGCTTCGTTACAAAGAACAAACACCTGCCAACTTCGTTACAAAGAAGTGTCACTCGTTAACTAATCTTTATATCCAAAAAGAATATATCAGAATATATCAGAATATATCACAATATATCTACTCTAAGAAGGCTTTTAAGACGACAAACAAACATCTTCACCCTTAATAAAGACGTAGCCGCGTTTAACGAACTAATTTACGTTCTTGAATACGTCGTTAAAACGTCATATCAACGTAGATATATAGTTTTTTTATTATATAACATGAGGGGTATATATGAGTCTATAAAGACCCATATACGAAGATCTATATTCAACCTAAAACTCATTCAGGTGTCTATCCTGCGCTTGAAACAACCCAGCGGTTGCCACGCCTATTGTGTTTTCTTACTGATGTCGACACGTGTATTCTTAAGATCATTTAGAATTGTTTATGTTCTTGTTGGGTTCAATTATGTCTGTCTTGAGTCGGAGTGATTGACAGACAGATTGACCAATGATTTGTTTCGTTACAGAGAATACAAAAAAAAATTAGAGAGATGCCTCGGCCAATCAGATGCATCTCTCGTGGGGGGGGGGGGTTATGGGGGTAGTTGTTGGTCTGATTACATCCGGGCCAATCAGAGCTCAATATTGTGGTGTGATCTGAGTGTGGTAGTAATTAGTGCTATTGGGTACACACGCACGCGCGCGCACGCATACACACACACACACACACACACACACACACACACACACACACACACACACACACACACACACACACACACACACACACACACACACACAGGGGGGCCTGGTAGCCTGGTGGATAGCGCGCAGGACTCGTAATTCTGTGGCCCGGGTTCGATTCCCGCACCAGGCAGAAACAAATGGGCAAAAGCTTCTTTCACCCTGAATGCCCCTGTTACCTAGCAGTAAATAGGTACCTGGGAGTTAGTCAGCTGTCACGGGCTGCTTCCTGGGGATGTGTGTGTGTGTGGGAGGGGGAAAAAGTAGTTAGTAACAGTTGTTTGAGAGTAGAAAGGCGGACCGAAAGAGCAAAGCTCAACCCCCCGCAAGCACAACTAGGTGAATACAAGTAGGTGAATACAGGTGGCAATTGAGTACCCAAATGAGCCATAAAGACATTAGAAAGAATTCTTTCAGTGTCAGAGTGGTTGACAAATGGAATGCATTAGGAAGTAATGTGGTGGAGGCTGACTCCATACACCGTTTCAAATGTAGATATGACAGAGCCCAGTAGGCTCAGGAACCTGTACACCAGATGATTGACAGTTGAGAGGCGGGACCAAAGAGCCAGAGCTCAACCCCCGCAAGCACAACTAGGTGAGTACACACACGCTCTCCATCTCTACCAAAAAGCAAATATATCAAAGTTTAGGCGAAACTAAGCACACTGGACTTGTGATCCTGTGGTCCCGGGTTCGATCCCGGGCGCCGGCGAGAAACAAATGGGCAAAAGTTTCTTTCACCCTGAATGCCCCTGTTACCTAGCAGTAAAAATAGGTACCTGGGTATTAGTCAGCTGTCACGGGCTGCTTCCTGGGGGTGGAGGCCTGGTCGAGGACCGGGCCGCGGGGACACTAAAAAGCCCCGAAATCATCTCAAGATAACCTCAAGATCTCAAGATAACCTCAAGATCTCAAGATAACCTCAAGATCTCAAGATAACCTCAAGATCTCAAGATAACCCCCTGCCCCTTGTTCTTATATAACAAATAATTTAACACGCAAACAATATAACAAGAATAAATTCCTGAACTGAAAAGCTTCATAAAGAAACAAATCAAAAGAAATAAAATATCGATATCTAAGTGACGATAAAGAAAAAAGCCAGTTAGAGCAGAGAGGAGAGAGAGAGAGAGAGAGAGAGAGAGAGAGAGAGAGAGAGAGAGGGAGAGAGAGAGAGAGAGAGAGAGAGAGAGAGAGAGAGAGAGAGAGAGAGAGAGAGAGAGGGAGAGAGAGAGAGAAAGAGAGTGTGGTGTATGGTTAGGTATACAGCATCTTCCTCTCCCACCACCAGCAGCAGCATCAGTAGCACCAGTGAGGCTTACCTGACGTTGTCATGGTAACGCACCCCGCCAACATTATTGGTGGTGTGTGTGTGTGTGTGTGTGTGTGTGTGTGTGTGTGTGTGTGTGTGTGTGTGTGTGTGTGTGTGTGTGTGTGTGTGTGTGTGTGTGTCTGATGTATCCCTGATGCTTGGTCCTCTTATCCTTATCCTCGGCCCCTTATCCTTACCCTCGAACCCTTTACCCCTCATAAAACACCACTACATATCTGTGCAGGTGTGTGGCCCTTTAAGCCACACTACCATAAAACATGTGCAACACGTGACTACCTCAACACCTGTTCCCTTTGACATAAACATATACATTGCGACGCGGCAGCTTTTAAAAAAAAATCTAGTCTCCTGAACTTCTTGAAAGATGATTTTCATTCATTTATGAATGAAATAATAATGAATGTAAGTTAAAATAATAATGAATGATTGAAAATTATTTACACAGAAAAGGTTGCAACAGAGATTTATATATATATATATATATATATATATATATATATATATATATATATATATATATATATATATATTTGTTTACCTAACCTAACTTAACCTAACCTAACCTAACTTAACCTTACCTAACCTAACCTAACCTTACCTAACCTAACCTAACCTAACCTAACCTAACCTAACCTAACCTACCCTAACCTAACCTAACCTTACCTAACCTAACCTAACCCTCGCCTAATTTTATGTCAAATTAATAATAATATTAATTTATTTCAGCCAAAAACGTTATTGAATACTGAGAACATTAATTAGAGTTATGAACACGTCTTTGTTGGATAAGGTTGGGGGGTTTGATCGCCGCTTTAACGAGCCAAGCTTGAAGACAGGTTGCAGTATACCTGTATAACAGTATAACAGCATATATGACACAACCATATGTCTGTATAACAGGAATATAACAGCTATACTCCGTCTTTGCCAGAAGTACAGACTTCAAGACACCGGGGCCGGGGGTTCCTCCCAGCCACCTACCCCAGACCTCCAACAGCAGCAGCAGCAGCAACAGCAACAGCAACAACAGCAGCAGTTTGCAGCGGCAGCGGCTGCGGCGGCGGCGGCGGCGGCAGCTGCCTCTACCAGCAGTACAACAGCACCCTTACCTAACTCGCAGACAGCAGCAGCAGCAGCAGCGACGCCTGCAGCTGCTGTGTCTGCAGCTGCTCACTCCGGGGTGTGTTCCTCGCCAGTAGCTCCGCAGCAGCAGCAGCAGCAGCAACAGCAGCAGCAGCAGCAGCAGTCAGTCTCACATTCTTCAAAGACAGACGAAAAGGTGAGTGAACTAATAACAATGTTAATATATAATAATTATATGTTTTCTCTAATAATATTATTATTGTGAAATGTATTACAAATGCCTCTGCGCCGTATAGATAAAACCATAACAAAAATACAAGAGACAGCAGAAGACCAGTATTTACCCAGGTCTTTCTTTTGTGAGTGTGTGGAATACAAGACCTTATTCGTGGACTTCCAGTGTGTCTCCGCTTACTCTTCGTCTTGCTACGTAATGTAAATCTGTTATTTGTCATTCTCACTCCAATAGTTCTAAAAACTCTTTGGTCATGACTTCTTGTCCCCTAATACCTGCTTCCTCCGGGGGGGCCTTTTTCCTTTTCCGTACAATCCACTACGGGCTCACCATAGCCCGTGCTACTTGGAACTTCTTGTTCCAGGAAGCGACTTTGGTCGTAGCAGCGTAGCCAGAACAATGAGTCTCTGACAGGCAGTGTTACCCACCCACAGGGTGAACAGCAGCAGCAGCAGCAGCACGCGGACGCTCACTACATCTCGGCCAACTGTGTAGTGCTGACGTACTTCAGCGGGGACCTGGCCACAGCTGTCGATGAGCATTTCTCCAGAGCCCTCACACAGTCCTTCAGTAAGACCAGTAAAGGTGAGAACGCTTCCAGGGAGGTGGATGCTTCCAGGGAGGGTGGATGCTTCCAGGGAGGGTGGATGCTTCCAGGGGGGGTGGATGCTTCCAGGGAGGGTGGATGCTTCCCGGGAGGGTGGATGCTTCCAGGGTGGATGCTTCCCGGGAGGGTGGATGCTTCCAGGGAGGGTGGATGCTTCCAGGGGGGTGGATGCTTCCAGGGAGGGTGGATGCTTCCAGGGAGGGTGGATGCTTCCAGGGAGGGTGGATGCTTCCCGGGAGGGTGAATGCTTCCCGGGAGGGTGGATGCTTCCAGGGAGGGTGGATGCTTCCAGGGAGGGTGGATGCTTCCAGGGAGGGTGGATGCTTCCAGGGAGGGTGGATGCTTCCAGGAGGGTGGATGCTTCCAGGGAGGGTGGATGCTTCCAGGGAGGGTGGATGCTTCCAGGGAGGGTGGATGCTTCCAGGGAGGGTGGATGCTTCCCGGGAGGGTGGATGCTTCCAGGGAGGGTGGATGCTTCCCGGGAGGGTGGATGCTTCCAGGGAGGGTGGATGCTTCCAGGGAGGGTGGATGCTTCCAGGGAGGGTGGATGCTTCCCGGGAGGGTGGATGCTTCCAGGGAGGGTGGATGCTTCCAGGGAGGGTGGATGCTTCCAGGGAGGGTGGATGCTTCCCGGGAGGGTGGATGCTTCCAGGGAGGGTGGATGCTTCCCGGGTGGATGCTTCCAGGAGGGTGGATGCTTCCAGGGAGGTGGATGCTTCCAAGGAGGGTGGACTCTTCCAGGGGGGGGAGGGGACGCTTCCAGGGGGGTGGACGCTTCCAGGGGTGTGGACGCTTCCAGGGTGTAGAACACCTTCAGGGGGGAAGTATACTCACACATTACCAGAACTCTTGTAATTCCAGGATTAGGAGAAGTTTCCAGGTTGAAGCAAGAGTCTGGGGAAATAATATTTCCAGCATGAAATTTCCTTCCAGAGGGAAAAATATGATTCCAAGTAAATTGTACCTGTTGATGAAGTACCTTTGCGGGGAAAACCGTTTCCAACGGGGGAATACTTTTTTCCCAAAAAGTGTATATTTCAACAAAAGGAACAATTCTGGAATGGGAGTATTTTCCAGATCGAAGTCCGCTTCCAGATGGGGAATATTCCCAGAAATTCCGGCCAATGGGGAGCAGAAATCATCAAAATAACTTTTCTTCCCCACCACCACCACCAAACTTTCCCTACTACTACTATTACTAACCCCCCCCCCACCCCCACCCCTCCCCTTCCAACCAAAGACTTCCTAAACCCCCCTCCCCTACCCTACCACCCCACTCCCCCTACCAAAACTAACCACCCCCCACCAATAACCCCAACCAAAGACACACACCACCCCCCCTCCCCTCCAACCAAACAGAACCAGGTCCAACACCCACTTCCCCCCTATTTTTCCCCAAAACCCTCCCTCCTCCTTTCCCCACAACATCAGCCTCCCACAATAGGGGAGAGAGGAAGGAATAGGTTTCATAACATGAGATTATCGAGTCACCTTGATAGCTCAATCAGCTCACCTCACCACTGGTATATTAATCCCCCCTTCCCCCCAGGTATATTGAGCCCCCCCTCTTCCCTGGCAACTAAGCCCCAGCTAGTGAGCCCTTAGAGCTCATTAGCCTGTTGGCGGGGTGCTATTAATCAGAAATTCTTGCCTTTGTCTGAAGACTTGACACGAAGTATCTGTATACAGCCATTGCTCTTTGACTGGAAGTGTGAAGTATAGGCCTACTGCCCTGTAGCCCTGTAAACCTATAGGCCTATAGGAGTAAGTAGATATCAATACATCAAGATAACCAGGTATAGATAACCTGTACTGATAATATAAATATACTTGAGGAATTATCCTATTTATCCTCTTTACATTCGTGACTAGATTTTTTTGATGATCCTAATCCCTAATCCTTATCTCTAATCTCAGTTATTCCTTCTTCTTGATTGTCATCTCCTTACTTCTTCTTCTTCTTAAGCCTTATCTTTAGCCTTATTCCTCATCCTTACTCACTGAATTCTTATACTTTCTTATACTTATCTCCTCATCCTTATGGATTAGCCCTTGTTTCTTATCTCTTGTTCTTATCTTCAACGCATTTTCCTTATTCCTTCTTTCTTATTCTATTTTTTATCCGTTGTTCATGCTTCTTTATTCTTACTTTTATCTCTTATTCCCTGTTTCTTTTTCCTTATGTTTATCTTTGTTCCTTCTCTCTCTCTGTCTCTCTCTCTCTCTCTCTCTGTCTCTCTCTGTCTCTCTCTCTCTCTGTCTGTCTCTCTCTCTCTCTCTCTCTCTCTCTCTCTCTCTCTCTCTCTCTCTCTCTCTCTCTCTCTCTCTCTCTCTCTCTCTCTCTCTCTCTCTCTCTGTCTCTCTCTCTCTCTCTCTCTCTCTCTCTCTCTCTCTCTGTCTCTCTCTCTCTCTCTCTCTCTGTCTCTCTCTCTCTCTCTCGCTCTCTCTCTCTCTCTCTCTCTCTCTCTCGCTCTCTCTCTCTCTCTCTCTCTCTCTCTCTCTCTCTCTCTCTCTCTCTCTCTCTCTCTCTCTCTCTCTCTCTCTCCTCTCTCTCTCTCTCTCTCTTCTCTACCATTTTCCCCTTTTTCTTTGTCTTACTTCTCCTCTTTCTCAACTGTCTTACTTCCTCGTTTGTCTTCACCATCTTCTCCTTTCTCTCTCTTCCTCATTTATCACCCATTTCCTTTTCTCCACACCTTCCTCTCTTCTCACTCTTCCTATATTCTGTTCTCTCATCTTTTCTCTCTCCCCCTCCCTCCCCTCCCTTTTCTCTCGTCTCCATAACCCTATTCCCCATTTCCTCCCCCCCCCCTTTCTCTCTTCTCTCCTGCTAACTCTCTCCTCTCCTCCTAACTCTCTCTTCTCTCTCATCTACTCTCCCCTCAGCTCTCTCCCATCCCACTGAACAACTTTCCCATTGGACGTGCTGATAGCAATAACCAACCCACAACAAAGGGGATTACATCCCCTTTTCCCAAATGGGATTTGCTGAGAGGGTAGAGAGGGGAGAGAGAGAGGGGAGATTAAGTGTGGGAGGGGAGTCTATAACCTTGTTCTAATTATCGGCGTATTACCTGTGCTTATTGGCGGCGCGTGCGCTAAATGGTGTATATTAAGTGAGGGAGGGGGTGGGGGATCCGGGTTCGATCCCCGGCTGAGCCGGAAACAAATGTGCAGAGTTTCTTTTACCCTGATGCTCTGTTCACCTAGCATTAAATAGGTACCTGAGAGTTATATAGACAGCTGCTACGGATTGCTTCCTGAGGGGGGTGGGGGGGGGGGGGGGTGTAAGAAAAAAGGAGGCCTGGTCGAGGACCGGGCCGCGGGGACGCTAAGCCCCGAAATCACCTCAAGATAACCCATCCATTCGAGGCTTACCTTACCTTGAGGTGCTTCCGGGGCTTAGCGTCCCCGCGGTCCGGTCGTCGACCAGGCCTCCTCCTGGTTGCTGGACTGATCAACCAGGCTGTTGGACGCGGCTGACGTATGAGTCACAGCCTGGTTGATCTTGACAAGGCTTTGACAAATACTCCACAATGTGTTGAAGAATGTTGCCTGAGAATTAATATTTGTGTGTATTGAAGTCTGTTGTAAACCGGTCCACCAGTAGGGGGGGTGTAGGGGGGAGGGGGTTGAAGGGACTGGTTAGAGGGGGGGGGGGAGGGAGGGAGGGATAGAGGGGAGGGGGGGTGGTCTAGTCTTCACAGATATATATACGACCATCAACTTGGGTATATTATTGACCTGCCTGTTTGGAATCTCTTATTTTTTTGGGGGGGGGGGGGGAGGGGGGGGGGAAGAAGTTGTTCCGAGCGCACAAAACTGGAAGAGGGATTCGAACCCTTGACTCAATCCTCCTTTTTTGTCTTGAGTTCATCTGCCAAGGGGGGCAGGATTAGTGCGACTTCGGGATTGTTCTTACTATAATTTTCTTGAGAGATACATTGTAGGTGTTTTATAAGGGAATTGTGTGTTATAATTTTCTTGCTGTGTACTTTCTCTCTCTCTCTCTCTCTCTCTCTCTCTCTCTCTCTCTCTCTCTCTCTCTCTCTCTCTCTCTCTCTCTCTCTCTCTCTCTCTCTCTCTCTCTCTCTCTCTCTCTCTCGCAATTGTCGATGTGTGTACACTGTACATGGTACAACCTCTCAGTACCACAGTCGCTGGAAGACAGGAGAGCTCGGGGAGACATGATCACCACCTACAAAATTCTCAGGGTAATTGACAGGGTGGACATGGCTGGATTATTTAACACGGGTGGAACAAGGGGACACAGGTGGAAGCTGAGTACCCAAATGAGCCACAGGGACGTTAGAAAGAACTTTTTCAGTGTCGGAGTAGTTAGTAAATGGAATGCACTAGGCAGTGATGTGGTGGAGGCTGACTCCATACACAGTTTCAAATGTAGATATGATAAGAGCCCAGTAGGCTCAGGAACCTGTACACCAGTTGATTGACAGTTGAGAGGCGGGACCAAAGAGCCAGAGCTCAACCCCCGCAAGCATAACTAGGCGAGTACAGTCCCAAGGGACCACAATCCCAATGACAGAAGAAAATATATATATATGCTGGTTAGCATTGTAAATGTGTGGCCACGTCTGTGGTAGAAAATAATAATAATAATAAAAAGTCCTAATGTCCCTGGAAGAAAGTACCAGGCAGCGATAGGAGGAAGAGGAGGAGGTGGGGGAGGGATAGGGGATAGGGGTGAGACACTGGGAGGGGGGAGAGGGGGTGGGATAGAGGTGGAGGCAGATAAGGCCGACTTTACTACCTTATAATTTGGAAGCGAAGCATTTATGGGCGCGCCCCTGAACCTTTTATGTATGCCTAAATCTTGTTCGCCAACAGGGTGGCATTGGCTGTTTTCGATCTCCTGGCTCTCTCAGGCATTTATGACCCCCTTCTCCTAACCCCCCCTCACCTAGCCCCCCCCCCACACACACCCACTTCCCTATCCACCCCCCACATCCCTATCCACACCCCCCCTCCCTAACCCTCCCTTCCTTGCAGGCCTGTTTGAGCCCATTTGGCAAGTCTTGAACCCCTATCGACTGATTTTGAGCCCATAAGCTACTTAGAGCCCACCTGAATGACGGTATATATATATATATATATATATATATATATATATATATATATATATATATATATATATATATATATATATATATATATATATATATATATATATATATATATATATATATAACTTTAGACACACCCACCAGGGGACTCGAACACTGGCCATCATGATGGCAGGAACGCAACTTGTATCCACTACACCATACTTCAGAGCCCTAAAGAGGTGGGAATTCCGGCGTATTTAACCAACCAGACATCCCATCCTCTCTATCACAGGAAAAAGGTTATCATGTATAACCAAACTCAATTACGGGCTCACCATAGCCCGTGCTACATGGACACTCCGTCCTGAGTAGCTAAATCTTTAACAACAATAACAACAACCCATCCTCTTCAGGCAATGAGACAGTGAGGGAACTCTCGCGTTTATCATCAAGCCCTGATATATGGGAGAACTCGGTGCCCATGCTTAATGCACAGACCTGCTTATGAACCACAAGTTTGAAGCATAGAAAAATACCTATATCTATACTTCAAACTTGTGGTTTATAATCAGTGCATATATATATATATATATATATATATATATATATATATATATATATATATATATATATATATATATATATATATATATATATATATATATATATATATATATACATACTGTATAGCCCTATTTTATTCCCCCTCCCCAATGAGCCTCTTTGGTCGACTCTCCCACACAAACGTCTCAGACTCCCGCCCATCATGACCATAAGATCTCATTAGCCCCCCAAGGCGGCCCTTGTCACCTGTCCGTCCTGATTAGTTCTTGGGCCTATCACACCTGTGTAAAAAAAAAAAGAAGCATAAGGCCGAATATCTTGCGTCAACTGTATACACAATCGACCTTATATCCCTTAAATGAACCCTTTAAGTCACCCCTTAAAACCAATCCGTTAAAAATGCAATGCATTAGTGAAAATGAACCCAAGCGGCGTAATACTGCCTCGTTTTCTATGCATCTAGCCTTGACAGGTTAGGATAGGGGGTAGAGGGAAGGGGGGGGGGGGTTCGGCACGGTCCTGGTTATGGGGGGGGGAAATAGTTGCATTTCTTTACGTAGTGGAGAAATATGATTAATAACATTCAAGATACAGCCCTTGTCTTAACAGCTTAGTTAAGCTGAGTTAAGCTTAACAGCTTAGTTAAGCTGTTAGACCTATATCAAGCTCTTTAACAAGCAGCTCTTTAACAAGCATACGATATGCGCCACAATGAGCTCTATAGAAAGCTCTGCTATAAGCTCTATTAGATATATAATAAGCTTTACAATGAGCTTTACAATTAGCTTTACAATTAGCTTTACAATAAGCTTTATAATAAGCTTTATAATAAGCTTTACAATAAGCTTTACAATAAGCTTTACAATAAGCTTTATAATAAGCTTTACAATGAGCTTTATAATGAGCTTTATAATAAGCTTTACAATAAGCTTTATAATAAGCTTTACAATAAGCTTTATAATAAGCTTTATAATAAGTTTTATAATAAGCTTTACAATGAGCTTTATAATAAGCTTTACAATAAGCTTTATAATAAGCGTTACAATAAGCTTTATAATAAGCTTTACAATCAGCTTTATAATAAGCTTTACAATAAGCTTTATAATAAGCTTTACAATCAGCTTTATAATAAGCTTTACAATAAGCTTTATAATAAGCTTTACAATCATCTTTACAATAAGCTTTACAATAAGCTCTGCACCAAAGGTCACAATAGGCTACAAGAAGCTCTATCATCACTCAAGAGGACACATCTAAAGTCTACAGAGCAAAAACAGACTCCAGATCGAGGCGACCCGCTTCTAAACTCAAGATAACCGTCCCTAATTAGCTGTACCCGTCTTGGTTGAGTAATTAGTGACCCCGGTAGCTCATTATGTAAATATTATACGGTTAATTCAGCTAATTAGTTCATTCACATTGAAATCTTGAGGTTAATTCATGTAGGATGAGAATGACAGGTTCCTTAATGAGAGGCTAATTGCTCCGTACTAATTGCTAATTGAGCAATTAACTGACTATTGGTTAATTATATTGTTTAGGAATTCGTTCGTTACTGATAATTGGAGCTGTTCGTTGGATATCCTTTTTTATGTGACTATTTTTTGTTTTTATGTGATTTTATGTTATATATATATATATATATATATATATATATATATATATATATATATATATATATATATATATATATATATATATATATATGTGAGAAAGCTGCATGAACGCGCAAGCCAAAGAGTTCTTAGTGATATATATATATATATATATATATATATATATATATATATATATATATATATATATATATATATATATATATATATATATATATATATATATATATATATATATATACGTACTCACGTAGGTGTCTTTTCTCGGGTTGAGTTTCAGCTGTTGGGACCTGACTCTTCAATCAATGGGTGTACAGATTTGTGCTCCTTTTTTTAATTTAAGTTGGAGTCCGGGCCGTCACAACTCCATTCTCAGGAGTATTTTGCATGTGGTGATCATGTCTCTCCTGTTTCTTCTGCCTTCCAGTCGTGAATAGCTTCTTTTGCGGCTTCTTCGGGTTCAGTGTTGTGTTAGGATTTGCAAATTGAGTCACACTTAGGCCTACTCAAATATCCTACTTTTAAATGAGCTTTTTGAATAAGTTGTTAATTTTTTTATATAAATTCTAATCCTTTTTTTCTATCATTTTTTTAATCCGTCTGTTTGTTATCACGTTATCAAAATGTTATCAAAAAGTTTGTTATCTTT
>NC_091223.1:15858091-15935591 GCF_040958095.1 Procambarus clarkii | reverse complement strand
TGACACTTGATGACATGACCCTTTGACACTCTTGGTGACACGACCCCTTGACACTCCTGGTGACACGACCCTTTGACACTATTGGTGACACGACCCCTTGACACTCCTGGTGACACGACCCCTTGACACTCCTGGTGACACGACCCTTTGACACTCTTGGTGACACGACCCCTTGACACTCCTGGTGACACGACCCCTTGACACTCTTGGTGACACGACCCCTTGACACTCTTGGTGACACGACCCCTTGACACTCCTGGTGACACGACCCCTTGACACTCTTGGTGACACGACCCCTTGACACTCCTGGTGACACGACCCCTTGACACTCTGGGTGACACGACCCCTTGACACTCTTGGTGACACGACCCCTTGACACTCCTGGTGACACGACCCTTTGACACTCTTGGTGACACGACCCCTTGACACTCGGTGACACGACCCCTTGACACTCTTGGTGACACGATCCCTTGACACTCTTGGTGACACGACCCCTTGACACTCTTGGTGACACGACCCCTTGACACTCCTGGTGACACGACCCCTTGACACTCTGGGTGACACGACCCCTTGACACTCTGGGTGACACGACCCCTTGACACTCTTGGTGACACGACCCCTTGACACTCTTGATGACACGACCCCTTGACACTCTTGATGACACGACCCCTTGACACTCTTGGTGACACGACCCCTTGACACTCTTTATGACACTCAATGACACGACCCCTTGACACTTTTGATGACACGACCCCTTGACACTCTTGGTGACACGACCCTTTGACACTCTTGGTGACACGACCCCCTTGACACTCTTGATGACACGACCCCCTTGACACTCAATTACACGACCCTTTGACACTCTTGATGACACGACCCCTTGACACTCTTGATGACACTCAATGACACGACCCCTTGACACTCTTGGTGACACGACCCTTTGACACTCTTGGTGACACGACCCCCTTGACACTCATGATGACACGACCCCTTGACACTCTTGGTGACACGACCCTTTGACACTCTTGGTGACACGACCCCCTTGACACTCTTGATGACACGACCCCCTTGACACTCAATTACACGACCCTTTGACACTCTTGATGACACGACCCCTTGACACTCTTGATGACACTCAATGACACGACCCCTTGACACTCTTGGTGACACGACCCTTTGACACTCTTGGTGACACGACCCCCTTGACACTCATGATGACACGACCCCCTTGACACTCTTGATGACACGACCCCCTTGACACTCTTGATGACACGACCCCTTGACACTCTTGATGACACGACCCCTTGACACTCTTGGTGACACGACCCCTTGACACTCTTGATGACACGACCCCTTGACACTCTTGATGACACGACCCCTTGACACTCTTGATGACACGACCCAACTATAAAAAGGGCAATAAAGACATTTAAAGTCGAAAATAAAAAAGTATTAAGACGTCAATAAAGAAATAGAAGTTAATAATCAAACAGAAGATACATATATATATATATATATATATATATATATATATATATATATATATATATATATATATATATATATATATATATATATATATATACATATATGTGTTTGTTTGGTGTCGACTATGACACCGAAGAAGCTATGTTATCGATTGGACCTCGGGAACCGCCGGGTCCATTGTGTACTAATTTAGTGTACACGCACACACACGCACACGCACGCACGCAAATATTAACCTCTTATAATATTTACCTGTTGATCCTCACCTGAGATGTTTCCGCCCACGGCGCTAAATTACAGGATGGAGGAGCTTTAAAGACCCTTAATTGGTCACGCCGCTATGTTGACGAGCCCAGGCTGACACACACACACGCACACACACACACACACACACACACACACACACACACACACACACACACACATACACACACACACACACACACACACACACACACACACACACACACACACACACACACACACACACACACACACACACACACACTGTACACCTAACCTAACCAATTGTCTTAACACATATTTCTCGTGCAGAAACTGTACGGTCTGGCTAGGGTCTGGCTGGGGTCTAGCTGGGATCTAGCTGGGGTCTGGCTGAGGTCTGGCTGGGGTCAGACTTGAGGCTGCCTAGCTAGTGTGAATCTGGAATGTTCAGTTGTAATCTGGATATAAACTTCTCGTATATGGATAGTGCGGTAGAATGTGATTGAGCCGTTCGGTTGTGGATAGTCTATTCGAGTCTAGTTGATCTGATAGACTCTTAGAATGTCTATTGTCTGCTTGAATCTGGATGGTCTGATTTGGATGGTTGTCGGTTTGTATATTTTCGAATTCTCAATGAACCTGAGTGCCTTACAGACGGCCCTGAGTGCCACACAGATGGCCCTGAGTGCCACACAGATGGCCCTGAGTGCCACACAGATGGCCCTGAGTGCCACACAGATGGCCCTGAGTGCCTCCCAGACGGCCCTGAGTGCCACACAGATGGCCCTGAGTGCCTCACAGACAGCCCTGTGTGCCTCACAGACAGCCCTGAGTGCCACACAGACAGCCCTATGTGCCTCACAGACAGCCCTGAGTGCCACACAGACAGCCCTGAGTGCCTCACAGACAGCCCTGAGTGCCACACAGACGGCCCTGAGTGCCTCACAGACGGCTCTGAGTGCCACACAGACAGCCCTGAGTGCCTCACAGACAGCCCTGAGTGCCTCAGAGACGGCCCTGAGTGCCTCACAGACGGCCCTGAGTGCCACACAGACAGCCCTGAGTGCCACACAGACGGTCCTGAATGCCTCACAGACAGCCCTGAGTGCCACACAGACAGCCCTGATTGCCACACAGACACCCCTGAGTGCCTCACAGACAGCCCTGAGTGCCACACAGACGGCCCTGAGTGCCACACAGACAGCCCTGAGTGCCTCACAGACAGCCCTGAGTGCCACACAGACAGCCCTGAGTGCCACACAGACGGCCCTGAGTGTCCACACAGACAGCCCTGAGTGCCACACAGACAGCCTTGAGTGCCACACAGACAGCCCTGAGTGCCACACACACAGCCCTGAGTGCCACACAGACACCCCTGAGTGCCGCAGATCTCTGCATGCCCTTGTAGCAGACAGAACATGCCCTTGAAATCCCCCTTCAGAGAAGCGGCCGCTCAAGCGTTGTATAACTCATACAGTATAAATACAGTATAATACACTGACCGCTCTCATACAACAGATATGAACCCTGAACGATGTAAACAGTCTTTCCCATCCGGCCCCAAGCTCAGCCGGATGGAAAAAGACAGGTTATGTAGTTCATTAAGTAACCCGACTGTCCACTATCGTTCAATTATGTCGACCGTTGAAAGCGCGGGAAAGTCTGAAGCCGAATCAATGCAAAGATGGTTTGCCTTCCTCCTGTCGATGGAGGTCGTTGGCTGGTAATGGCTTTCAGTGGCTGTCGACGGCTTTCAATGGCTGTCGACGGCTTTCAATGGCTGTCGACGGCTTTCAATGGCTGTCGACGGCTTTCAATGGCTGTCGACGGCTTTTTAATAGCTGTCGACGGCTTTCAATGGCTGTAGCTGGAGGTCAATGGCTCTCAATGGCTGTCGACGGCTTTCAATGGCTGTAGATGGAGGTCAATGGCTCTCAATGGCTGTCGACGGCTTTCAATGGCTGTAGATGGAGGTCAATGGCTCTCAATGGCTGTCGACGGCTTTCAATGGCTGTAGATAGAGGTCAATGGCTGGTAATGGCTGCCGACGGCTGCCGATAGCCGACGATAGCAGTCGGGGGATATCAAAAGCTTCGGCGTCCTTTGTCTCTGCAATGATTGGATTCAGGGGGACCTCCCCCCTCCCCAGACACACACACATATCACCCCCTTGGCCCTGTCATAGAGGCGCCGGCCCCAGCCCACTGCGACAAGGGATGTGGTGCGTATGGAATTCGTAATTAAGGATCAGATCTGCATGCGAGGGCCGGGGTTCGATGCGCCGCTTGTCACACCTACCAGAAACTGGTCAGTGAAGGTGCTTTGCATTTTCGCCATCTCTGGGACAGGCGTGCCAACCTCTCCGAGGCATTAGCCAGGCCATCTCACAGAAAACGGGAGAAGGAAGTAAAGGGGGGTGGGAGATAAACTTTTAAATCCCACTAAATTATTAATCTATTTTATAATATGGATATATAGTATACATTACAAAAGGGTTTCGACAAAATATATATATTTTTGGGGGTTACGTTTCTTAAATTAGGGTCAAACATATACACATACACACATACAGGGTCAAACACACACACACACACACACACACACACACACACACACACACACACCAAAGAGCCAGAGCTCAACCCCCGCAAACACAACTAGGTGAGTACACACACACACACACACACACACACACACACACACACACACACACACACACACACACACACACACACACACACACACACACACACTTTCAGAACATTATATACCACATATGTCAGACCAATCCTGGAGTATGCGGCTCCAGCATGGAGTCCATATCCAGTCAAGCATAAGACTAAACTAGAAAAGGTTCAAAGATTTGCCACCAGACTAGTACCCGAGCTGAGAGGTATGAGCTACGAGGAGAGACTTCGGAAATTGAACCTCACTTCGTTGGAAGACAGAAGAGTTAGGGGGGACATGATCACCACATTCAAGATTCTCAAGGGAATCGACAGGGTTGATAAAGACAGGCTATTTAACACAAGAGGCACACGCACTAGGGGACACAGGTGGAAACTGAGTGCCCAAATGAGCCACAGAGCTATTAGAAAGAACTTTTTTAGTGTCAGAGTGGTTGACAAATGGAATGCATTAGGAAGCAATGTGGTGGAGGCTGACTCCATACACAGTTTCAAGTGTAGATATGATAGAGCCCAATAGGCTCAGGAACCTGTACACCTGTTGATTGACGGTTGAGAGGCGGGACCAAAGAGCCAGAGCTCAACCCCCGCAAGCACAACTAGGTGAGTACAACTAGGTGAGTACACACATACAGGGTCAAACACACACACACACACACACACACACACACACACACACACACACACACACACACACACACACACACACACACACACACACATACACACACATACACACACACATACACACACACATACACACACATACACACACACATACACACACACATACACACATACACACACACACACACACACACACACATACACACACACATACACACACACACATCGTTCCTCGGGCCTCGATGGCTGAGTGGACAGCGTTCGGGATTCGTAGTCCTAAGTAGACCCCGAGTTCGATCCCTGGCGTAGGCGGAAACAATTGGGCAGAGTTTCTTTTTACCATGATGCCCGCTGTTCACCTAGCAGTAAATAGGTACCTGGGAGATAGACAGCTGCTACGGGCTGCTTCCTGGGGGTTGTGTAACAAAAAAAAAAAGTTTATTAACAGTTGAGAGGCGGGACCAAAGAGCCAGAAGCTCAACCCCCGCAAGCACAACTAGGTGAGTACACACACACACACACACACACACACACACACACACACACACACACACACACACACACACACAACACACACACACACACACACACACACAAACACACAGCTCCACCAACATCAAATCTCACCACCAAATAAAAAATTCAATCCCAGATGTTCTGAAGACATTTGTCTCGTGAGGTCCATTTACCTAATCTCTCTAAGAGGCAGTATATACCCCCCCCCCCCCTTGGCTCCCCTGGACCAGGGGACGGGGAGGGGGAGGGTGAAGGGGAGGGAGGGGGGTGAGGAAGGAGTGTTCAAGTGTTCAAAGGGGGGGGGGTGTTGGTAGCCCTGGTGGAGACGGCCTATCAGTATGCTGGAGACGCCGACCAAGACGGGATCCTGGTATGTGTGGGAGAGAGGCGCGTAAGTCGGTGTGTGTGTGTGTGTGTGTGTGTGTGTGTGTGTGTGTGTGTGTGTGTGTGTGTGTGTGTGTGTGTGTGTGTGTGTGTATACTCACCTAATTGTGCTTGCGGGGGTTGAGCTTTGGCTCTTTGGTCCCGCCTCTCAACTGTGTGTGTGTGTGTGTGTGTGTGTGTGTGTGTGTGTGTGTGTGTGTGTGTGTGTGTGTGTGTGTGTGTGTGTGTGTGTGTGTGTGTGTTTACTAGTTGTGTTTACTAGTTGTGTTTTTGCGGGGGTTGAGCTTTGCTCTTTCGGCCCGCCTCTCAACTGTCAATCAACTGTTTACTAACTACTTTTTTTTTTTCCCCACACCACACACACACACCCCAGGAAGCAGCCCGTGACAGCTGACTAACTCCCAGGTACCTATTTACTGCTAGGTAACAGGGGCACTTAGGGTGAAAGAAACTTTGCCCATTTGTTTCTGCCTCGTGCGGGAATCGAACCCGCGCCACAGAATTACGAGTCCTGCGCGCTATCCACCAGGCTACGAGGCCCCGCAGTGTGTGTGTGTGTGTGTGTGTGTATTCACCTAGTTGTTCTCACCTAGTTGTGCTTGAAGGGGTAGTGCTCTGGCTTGGCTCTTGGTCCCACCTCTCAACTGTCAATCAACTGGTGTACAGGTTCCTGAGCCTATTGGGCTCTATCATATCTACACTTGAAACTGTGTATGGAGTCAGCCTCCACCACATCACTACCTAATGAATTCCATCCGTTAACTACTCTGACACTGAAAATGTTCTTTCTAACGTCTCTGTGGCTCATGTGGGCGCTCAGTTTCCACCTGTGTCCCCTTGTTCGTGTCCCACCAGTGTTAAACAGTTTATCTTTATCTACCCTGTCAATTCCTCTGAGAATTAATGTGTATTCACCTAGTTGTATTCATCTAGTTGTGCTTGCGGGGGTTGAGCTCTGTTCTTTCGGCCCGTCTCTCGACTGTCAATTAATCAACTATTACTAACTACTACTAACTAATTCCCCCCCCCCACACACACACCCAGGAAGCAGCCCGTAACAGCTGTCTAACTCCCCGGTAACTATTTACTGCTAGGAGAACATGCGCATCAGGGTGAAAGAAACTCTGCCACTTTTGTTTCTGCCATCACCGGGAATCGAACGCTAGATCCTAGGATTACGAGTACAGAGCGCTGTCCACTCAGCTATCAGGCCCCCCCTGATATATGTTTGTGTGTGTGTGTGTGTGTGTGTGTGTGTGTGTGTGTGTGTGTGTGTGTGTGTGTGTGTGTGTGTGTGTGTGTGTGTGTGTGTGTGTGTGTACTCACCTATATGTACTCACCTATATGTGCTTGCAGGATCGAGCATTGACTCTTGGATCCCGCCTTTCTAGCTTTCTGTGTGTGTGTGTGTGTGTGTGTGTGTGTGTGTTTGTTTTCAATTGTTTCCATTTATGTGTAGAAAATGGAGCTCTTAGATATTGGATCCCACCTTACAAAATCCGGTTATCTAAACTAAATTAATGACTAGCGATCTATTTTCTATATCACACTATATCACACTATCTACCTACCTCTCGGCGTATCTGATCACCCTTATCTGATCACCCTTAATGTGCTATAACTGAGTTTAATTTATAATCCAGGGAGGTGTAATCTACACACACACACACACAATAATAATGTATGTGTATCCAAACATACATGTTCTTCTATAACCTGCCCTGACTTGGCCTGTACTGTCCTTCTATAACCTGCCCTGACTTGGCCTGTACTGTCCTTCTATAACCTGCCCTGACTTGGACCTGTACTGTCCTTCTATAACCTGCCTTGACTTGGGCCTGTACTGTCCTTCTATAACCTGCCTTGACTTGGGCTTGTACTCTGTTCTTCTATATCCTGCCCTGACTTGGGCCTGTACTGTCCTTCTATAACCTGCCTTGACTTGGGCTTGTACTCTGTTCTTCTATATCCTGCCCTGACTTGGGCCTGTACTCTGTCCTTCTATAACCTGCCCTGACTTGGCCTGTACTGTCCTTCTATAACCTGCCCTGACTTGGCCTGTACTGTTCTTCTATAACCTGCCCTGACTTGGCCTGTACTGTCCTTCTATAACCTGCCTTGACTTGGGCCTGTACTGTCCTTCTATAACCTGCCCTGACTTGGGCCTGTACTGTCCTTCTATAACCTGCCTTGACTTGGGCCTGTACTGTCCTTCTATAACCTGCCTTGACTTGGGCCTGTACTGTCCTTCTATAACCTGCCCTGACTTGGACCTGTACTCTGTCCTTCTATAACCTGCCCTGACTTGGGCCTGTACTGTCCTTCTATAACCTGCCCTGACTTGGGCCTGTACTCTGTCCTTCTATAACCTGCCCTGACTTGGCCTGTACTGTCCTTCTATAACCTGCCCTGACTTGGCCTGTACTGTCCTTCTATAACCTGCCCTGACTTGGCCTGTACTCTGTCCTTCTATAACCTGCCTTGACTTGGGCCTGTACTGTCCTTCTATAACCTGCCTTGACTTGGGCCTGTACTGTCCTTCTATAACCTGCCCTGACTTGGGCCTGTACTGTCCTTCTATAACCTGCCCTGACTTGGACCTGTACTCTGTCCTTCTATATCCTGCCCTGACTTGGGCCTGTACTGTCCTTCTATAACCTGCCTTGACTTGGGCCTGTACTGTCCTTCTATAACCTGCCTTGACTTGGGCCTGTACTGTTCTTCTATAACCTGCCCTGACTTGGACCTGTACTGTCCTTCTATAACCTGCCCTGACTTGGACCTGTACTGTCCTTCTATAACCTGCCCTGACTTGGACCTGTACTGTCCTTCTATAACCTGCCCTGGCTTGGGCCTGTACTGTCCTTCTATAACCTGCCTTGACTTGGGCCTGTACTGTCCTTCTATAACCTGCCCTGACTTGGACCTGTACTGTCCTTCTATAACCTGCCCTGACTTGGGCCTGTACTGTCCTTCTATAACCTGCCTTGACTTGGGCCTGTACTGTCCTTCTATAACCTGCCCTGACTTGGGCCTGCACTCTAGTCCTTCTATAACCTGCCCTGACTTGGACCTGTACTGTCCTTCTATAACCTGCCCTGACTTGGGCCTGTACTGTCCTTCTATAACCTGCCCTGACTTGGGCCTGTACTGTCCTTCTATATCCTGCCCTGACTTGGACCTGTACTGTCCTTCTATGACCTGCCCTGACTTGGGCCTGTACTGTCCTTCTATATCCTGCCCTGACTTGGGCCTGTACTGTCCTTCTATAACCTTCTTCGGTGACCTGCCCTGACCTGCCTACGTCCCACAGACCCGTGCCCAATGTCCCAACGGAACCTACCAGCATCATTCTGGAACAGCCACTACCACGCGGGAATGTCCGGTTACGCGACGGCGGGCAGTTCTATGGGACTTACAGGCCACGAGTCCCTGTACCCGGACTACTCCGGCCTGCACGGCCTGCATCAGAGTGACCCTTGGACCTACAACTTCACCACTGCCGGCCAGTATCCTCACCACCGCTCCGTTGCCGACTTTACCTACATGCCATCGTCTTCAAGGTTAGTGTTTGCTTTTCCTTCGAAGGTTTGAAGCTTGGAGTGATGTGGGTTTCCAAGGTCTGGTTGATTCATCAAGAGGTAGATCTTCTGAGCTCGTTTCCTCAAGAGGTAGATCTTCTGAGCTCGTTTCCTCAAGAGGTAGATCTTCTGAGCTCGTTTCCTCAAGAGGTAGATCTTCTGAGATTGTTTCTTCAAGAGGTAGATCTTCTGAGATTGTTTCCTCGAGAGGTAGATCTTCTGAGATTGTTTCTTCAAGAGGTAGATCTTCTGAGATTGTTTCCTCGAGAGGTAGATCTTCTGAGATTGTTTCCTCGAGAGGTAGATCTTCTGAGATTGTTTCCTCGAGAGGTAGATCTTCTGAGATTGTTTCCTCAAGAGGTAGATCTTCAGAGCTCGTTTCCTCAAGAGGTAGATCTTCAGAGATTGTTTCCTCAAGAGGTAGATCTTCCAAGCTTGTTACTTCCTCAAGGTAGATTTTTATCACCTGTCTACTTCTCCAGGTAGATCTTTATCTCTTGTCTACTTATTAATAATAATAATAATAATAATTATTAACATCAGGCTTATCAGCGTGACAGAGAGAGAGAGATAACAGCATCACCTTGAGATGACCCAATAGCAGAAGTGATGCTGAGATCAGACGAGCCAAATAATGTCGTTCAAGTTCAAGTTCAAGTATGTTTATTGAGATAAGCAAGAAATACATCTCAAAGGGATAGAGTAGCTTAGGCTATTTCTACCCTCCCCCCCCCCCTATAATGTCATTGTTTGTCGCCAACTACACGAGCAATCACCCAATCACTCAATCACCCAATCACTCAATCAAATCCTGTGGTCTGAGCAGCCAATCGTTCTGATGGCTGTCTCTGTGAGACAGGAAGCTGGTCTCTGTGGCGACTCAAGAGATATATAAGATAAATGGGATTATCAAATATAATGGTGAGGTGGTTAGTTAGGAATGGTCTAGTAGTTAGGTAGTTAGTGATCAGAGCGGTCAAGTGATTATCAGGAAGAAAGTAAGGTGGTTATCCTTAGACAGGTAAGGCGGTTTGATTATTTAGCGCAAGAGGGGATATGAGGATAAGGAGCTGGGGTATGAGGACAAGGAGCTGGGATATGAGAACAAGGAACTGGGATATGAAGACAAGGAGCTGGGGTATGAGGACAAGGAGCTGGGGTATGAGGACAAGGAGCTGCGATATGAGGACAAGGAGCTGGGATATGAGGACAAGGAGCTGGGATATGAGGACAAGGAGCTAGGATATGAGGACAAGGAGCTGGGATACGAGGACAAGGAGCTGGGGTATGAGGACAAGTAGCTGGGATATGAGGACAAGGAGCTGGGGTATGAGGACAAGGAGCTGGGATGTGAGAACAAGGAACTGGGGTATGAGGACAAGGAGCTGGGGTATGAGGACAAGGAGCTGCGATATGAGGACAAGGAGCTGGGATATGAGGACAAGGAGCTAGGATATGAGGACAAGGAGCTGGGATACGAGGACAAGGAGCTGAGGTATGAGGACAAGTAGCTGGGATATGAGGACAAGGAGCTGGGGTATGAGGACAAGGAGCTGGGATGTGAGAACAAGGAACTGGGGTATGAGGATAAGGAGCTGGGATATGAGGACAAGGAGCTGGGGTATGAGGACAAGGAGCTGGGATGTGAGAACAAGGAACTGGGGTATGAGGATAAGGAGCTGGGGTATGAGGACAAGGAGCTGGGGTATGAGGACAAGGAGCTGGGATATGAGGACAAGGAGCTGGAATATGAGGACAAGGAGCTGGGATATGAGGACAAGGAGCTAGGATATGAGGACAAGGAGCTGGGATATGAAGACAAGGAACTGGAATATGAAGACAAGGAGTTGGGATATGAGAACAAGGAGCTAGAACATGAGGACAAGAAGCCAAAGAAAAGATAACAGACTAAAGGAATGATACCCAATTTCTTAGCCTATCAGAGATCACCCGCCAACCTCTACAAGAAACGAAGAACCGTCTTTCAAGCAACCAACCCAACAGCTGCCGGCTGTTACTGAAGCATCCTGAACATCCGGCGACGGAGACGGTCGGCCGAGCGGACAGCACGCTGGACTTGTGATCCTGTGGTCCTGGGTTCGATCCCAGGCGCCGGCGAGAAACAATAGGTCAGAGTTTGTTTCACCCTATGCCCCTGTTACCTAACAGTAAAATAGGTACCTGGGTGTAAGTCAGCTGTCACGGGCTGCTTCCTGGGGGTGGAGGCCTGGTCTAGGACCGGGCCGCGGGGACACTAAAAAAAGCCCCGAAATCATCTCAAGATAACCTCAAGATAACATTACACGACCGATCAGAAAAACACGACAAGTGTCCTTCCCTATCAAGAAAACAGATCGGAAGCCATAACGCGCTCAATGCAACATACAGCCAATGATTTACAGCCAATCAACATGGGACCGAAACCACACGACATAAAATAAAAATTACTTTTACTACCGCCCGCAGGAACGGCAGAAGATATACCGCATGACCGGATAAGTGGTAAGGGGCCGTTTGAGCGAAAATACATTATATATATATATATATATATCCATAATTAATTAGTCTGGTGTTGACAACGGCTTTAACAGGCCGAAACGTTCATCTCTCTCCCATTTCTTTGTGGTTTTCCCGCATCCATAATTATATATATAATTAAAGAGAGAACATAAGAACAAAGGCAACTGCAGAAGGCCTATTGGCCCATACGAGGCAGCTCCTATCTATAACCACCCAATCCCACTCATATACTTGTCCAACCCGCGCTTGAAACAATCGAGGGACCCCACCTCCACCACGTTACGCGGTAAGTGGTTCCACAAATCAACAACTCTGTTACTGAACCAGTATTTACCCAAGTCTGTCCTAAATCTAAACTTATCCAATTTATACTATTGAATTGAATATAGTGTCTTCAACAGGTACCCACACAACTACTCCTCCCTTCTGATGGGTCGCCCTCGCCTGCCCCAGTGTGTAGTGGGGAAGGCTGACCCCTGGACTGGTGCCCCACGTCTTCACGACGAAATGACCTTTGACCCGACCGCAGCTTATACCCACCATTTCTCCTCCATGTCAGGTCAGTCATCGCCGGGGTCGAGTGAGGGAGGTGGGGGGGGGGGTGTTGTATGTTGTGATTGGTGGATTTGGGGGGGTGTGGTGGTAAGAGAGGTGATTTGATTGGTTGGTAAGTGGTGGGGTATATATTTGTTAGACAGGTGTGTGATAGTGGGGTATGCGCTGATATGATGTTATGTTTAAACGGGGCATTCATCTCTGAATGCTAGTGAGAGAGAGAGAGAGAGAGAGAGAGAGAGAGAGAGAGAGAGAGAGAGAGAGAGAGAGAGAGAGAGAGAGAGAGAGAGGGGAAAAGAGAGAGAGAGAGAGAGAGAGAGAGAGAGAGAGAGAGAGAGAGAGAGAGAGAGAGAGAGAGAGAGAGAGAGAGAGAGAGAGAGAGAGAGAGAGAGAGAGAGAGAGAGGGGAAAAGAGAGAGAGAGAGAGAGAGAGAGAGAGAGAGAGAGAGAGAGAGAGAGAGAGAGAGAGAGAGAGAGAGAGAGAGAGAGAGAGGGGGGGGGGAGGGGGGGGGGGGAGGAGGAGGAGGAGCAACATGATTAAATGGTTGTTGGCTCGCGTTATTGCATTTAATTGTCTCGATCAAGAGGCCGCGTCCCAACCCGCCTCCCGACTCCGGCCTCGACTAGTGTGACCTCCTCCATACATACTAAATTCTCACTCTAGATCACTTACTAAATGAATCAGACAACTACAATTTAACAGAAGAAAAATATTTGAGATTAATAAAAATCTATTATTAGCTATCGAGAGAGATCTAGTACGATAATTTTTTGTTTTAGGTATACGTCAAAATGTGACGTGCTAATGGGAGGACGGGTTGGATAATTAGTGACTTCAGTGGTCATTAAAGATACGATAATTGTTATCTAATCACAGGTATCGTCTTTGGAGCGAGTTAACAACGCAGTTCAGGATCTTAGACGGCTCATAAGTTAATACCTATTGTCAGTTCAAGGTCAACGGCAGTTAGAAGTACAGGGGCCAACAGCTGATTTAGGTCAGGGGTCAATAGCTTTGACAGGTCAAGGTTCAACGGCTGAACCAGGTCAAGAATCATCAGTTAAGAAAAAGGTTCCAACAGGAAAGATGTTAACCATGAGCCGAAGCCACGAGAACAGATCGGGACACGTGGAGGGTCCGGGGACAATATTGGCGGCACGGACGGGGGAAGTGACGTCAATAATGGTCCGGAACCACATCACCTCTTCTCGACTTCCGTTCCGTTTCGTACGGTTTCCAAAATACATAAACCCCTCAAACGAAGCAATTTATACCACCTAATAAATTAAATACATAAACCCCCAAAAATGCCAATTTTAAAGATCATTAAAAGCTTCCCTGAGACATAATAATGAGAGGAAAAGACATATTCCAAAGATACGAACACAGTAAACAAACATACGGATCAGGACGACGGAGCCAAAAAGAGCGGGAAAGGGAGGCCGATTCCGCTGTACATAATCTCATTTTGAGTGAGAGGCTCGTAAGATTAACATCGTGGAATGCAATAAACATACAATTGGGAGAGGTGTCGTGCCTATTACGCCCACGCAGACAATATTGATGAAAGTATTATGGGCGATGTACTCCACTTTTCCCGCCCTTTTTCTCTACAGATACGAACCATTTTCTAAGCGTTTTGTTGTTATTATTATTATTATTATTATTATTATTATTATTATTATTATTATTGGTGTATGTTGGTTCATTGAGAAGTATTTGTAGTATCATTATTAGCATTAATATTTTTATTATTAACGTTTTTTTGAATACAAATGCTGTTTTGTTTGTATATTAGTATTTCTATCTACTTTGTTATTCATTTTATTTTATTTTATTTATATATATATATATATATATATATATATATATATATATATATATATATATATATATATATATATATATATATATACAAGAAGGTACATTGGGATTGTGAGGATACATAGGATAGTAATTACAATCTTGTAAAGCCACTAGTACGCGCAGCGTTTCGGGCAGCAATTTTTTAGATAGATAGATAGATATTTTAACAATATCTATTGGGAACATTGGTTAAGATGGGCCGAGGTGGGTAGTAGTTATGTAATTATGGCCTGTTTATATTGGTTGTGTGTTTGTTTGTTTTTACTGTTTGTGTCTGCAGAATAGAGCTATTAGCTCTTGGACTTTCTAGCACGCATATACATAGCAGCCCGTAGCCCGTCTTAATTCCCCGGTGCCTATTTACTGCTAGGTGAACAGGGGCATCAAGTTGATAGAAACTCTGCTCATATGTTTCCGCCTCCGCTGGGAATCCAACCCGGGCAATTAGGACTACGACCCCCAAGCGCTGCCCACTCAGCCACAAGGCCCCTAAATATTAATATCAAAATGAATGTGTGTTAATATGTCCATTTCTAAAGAAAATAGGTGATAAATAATAATATTATAGAGACTAATAAATTCATAACACATTATCCTAATAAAAAAAATCAATAAATGCTAATCAAGCAAGCAAAGAAATCAAACGTATCGTTTACACCAGCGTTTTAGGCTATGTCTTAACGTGAACATCGATCATAAGCCTGGCAACAAACTCGCAGAGCGGCGGGTATCGAACCCCGATCAAAGCGACGGCGGGCGGGCGGGCCAGGCAGAGCGCCATGTACCAGTGGACTCCCATTAGGGCTCACACCCTAACAGATCCCGACCGAGAACCCTCGTGTAAGGACATCAAAGTCTGTTGGGGTTATCTCCCCATCCACACTCACTATCCTCTAGCCATCTAATGGCGTGCTGGGAAAGCCCGCTCGCGTCGATGGGCTCTTCCCACGGCTGTCTGAGAGCGTTGTAGTCCGCCGGGGCTCCGTGGACGGCAGTATGCACACTCCAGGGCTCCGTGGACGGCAGTATGCACACTCCAGGGCTCCGTGGACGGCAGTATGCACACTCCAGGGCTCCGTGGACGGCAGTATGCACACTCCAGGGCTCCGTGGACGGCAGTATGCACACTCCAGGGCTCCGTGGACGGCAGTATGCACACTCCAGGGCTGCGAGTGGGCCAGTATGCACACTCCAGGGCTCCGTGGACGGCAGTATGCACACTCCAGGGCTGCGAGTGGGCCAGTATGCACACTCCAGGGCCGCGAGTGGGCCAGTATGCACACTCCAGGGCCGCGAGTGGGCCAGTATGCACACTCCAGGGCTGCGAGTGGGCCAGTATGCACACTCCAGGGCTCCGAGTGAGCCAGTATGCACACTCCAGGGCTGCGAGTGAGCCAGTATGCACACTCCAGGGCTCCAAGTGAGCCAGTAAGCACACTCCAGGGCTCCAATTGGGCCAGTATGCACACTCCAGGGCTGCGAGTGGGCCAGTATGCACACTCCAGGGCTCCAAGTGAGCCAGTATGCACACTCCAGGGCTCCAAGTGAGCCAGTATGCACACTCCAGGGCTGCGAGTGGGCCAGTATGCACACTCCAGGGCCTTGCTGGCGTCTATAAGCACATTCATAATGATTCCGTAATAAATGCGACGAATTAGATGCGAGGACAGATTGAACAAAGACGTAGGAGCATCAATAGCGTCTCCCACATCCTCTTTCGGCGTCAGCTCAGCCGTCAGCTGTCAACTATCAGCTGTCAACTGTCAGCTGTCAGCGCTGATGACCATATATCTATGCCGCCGCTGGTAGCCTGTCAATCAATTATATGTAAATCTGATTGACCGTCACCTAATCAATCAGCATTATCAATTATGGAATCATATATATATATATATATATATATATATATATATATATATATATATATATATATATAATATATATATATATATATATATATATATATATATGTCGTACCTAATAGCCAGAACGCACTTCTCAGCCTACTATTCAAGGCCCGATTTGCCTAATAAGCCAAGTTTTCATGAATTAATGTTTTTTCGTCTACCTAACCTACCTAACCTAACCTAACCTAGCTTATATATATATATATATATATATATATATATATATATATATATATATATATATAGAAGGGGTACCACCTCTGGTGCAAATGTAGGGACCCATAGCCTCGGAGAAGAAAATAAAGAGTACTCAGAGAAGACCTTGTGGATCCTCACTGAACACTTTGATATTTTCTTCTCCTACCACCCCTATTCTTTTGTTAAGTGTGTATATTTATCTAACTTTATTTGAAAATGTCATTACACAAAAAAAGTTACAATATTGATTACATACAGGGTACAAGGCTGCTTGTCACAAGTTGAATAACTCCTCCAGCTCCTCAGATGGCGGGCAGGAACCATGGATGCAGTGAGCATTTCCTCTCTGGATTGCCACACTAAGGCGCTGAAAAAGAAAACTGGCAGCTCTGGGGTCTCTAGTTGTTTTGATTAGCTTAGACCCCAACTCCTTTAAAAAGCTATATATATATATATATATATATATATATATATATATAATATATATATATATATATATATATATATATATATATATATATATATATATATATATATATATATATATATATATATAATATATATATATATATATATATATATATATATATAATATATATATATATATATATATATATATATATATATATATATATTTCATTTTTAACATAATAATAATCTGAGTTTCACAATGTATATTATTTAATTGATTTTTGAGTTACAGCCCCGCTCCTGTGCCAGGTAAGTCCACTTCGGGATCACCATAGCCCGTGCTACTTGGAACTTTTGTGTCCCCATTAGGAGATTCTAAAACAACAACAACAGGCTAACAGCCTCATTAGACGTTGAGATGTAAAATTGAAATTGAAATTGAAATTGAAATAAGTTTATTGAGGTAAAATACACACAAAGGGATGAGGTAGCTCAAGCTATTCTCACCCCGTTCAGTACATCGTGTTAATACATATGTTGACCAGACCACACACTAGAAGTTGAAGGGACGACGACGTTTCGGTCCGTCCTGGACCATTCTCAAGTCGACTGTGAATGTCGATCGATTCTCACAATCGACTTGAGAATGGTCCAGGACGGACCGAAACGTCGTCGTCCCTTCAACTTCTAGTGTGTGGTCTGGTCAACATACTTCAGCCACGTTATTGTGACTCACCGTCTTAATACATACACACAACGTTGAAATGTAAGTCTCGTCTTAATCACACACTCAGACCTTGAGAAAGCACTCAAGAGAGTGTGAAAGACTTAATGTAAGTAGACGAAGAGTCACAATAACGTGGCTGAAATATGTTGACCAAACCACACATTAGAAGGTGAAGGGACCACAATGGACTTGAGAATGGTCCAGGATTGACCGAAACGTCGTCGTCCCTTCACTTTCTAGTGTGCGGTCTGGTCGACCTGATGTAAATTCCTTACATAAATTTCACAAATACATAATTGTGGATTTGTATCCGATGTTACTATGTCTGTGAGAAGACATTAATCATTAATTATTACTGTGTTTTTTTTGTAACACTGTTATTGTTGGTAGTTTGATCGTTATTACTTGCTGGGACTACGTCTGTTCTTGCTAGGTCGTTCTGAGACACCAATTATGCTTGCTAAGGTGTGCTAAGACAATTCCAACGTCTCTTCCGCAGGTCTTGAAGGAGCAGGAGCGTCGCAGGAAGGAAGCAAAGACCTCTACTGGTTCTAGTTCGAGCCTCTACCCACCCACTCTACCACGCCCAAACCCGCCCACGTCCACCCACGCCCACCCACGAAAGCCCGCCCTATGCTGTCGAGTCCATGCAATTAGCGTCGAAGGTGAACCAATGAGGCAACGAGAAGGACTTTAGAAGAGAAGAAGAGGTGAAGGAGGAGACATAGGAGGAAGAGGCGGTGAAGAGGTGGAGCAAGAAACGAAAAAGAAAAGGCCGTGTTGAAGGGTTCTTAAGAACAGGTGAAGATGGCTGCTATAGCCTTGGTAACTATTTAACATTCCTCTCTCACTCTGTTATTGTGAGAAAAAGATAAAGAGAAAAAAAGAAACTATTGTAAAAAATAAGATAGTTGGTGATCAGTACTACGAAAATGTCGATCGCTGTCGCCCTGTGCTAGGAAAATGTCGATACTGTCGCCCTGTGCTAGGAAAATGTCGATACTGTCGCCCTGTGCTAGGAAAATGTCGATACTGCCGCCCTGTGCTAGGAAAATGTCGATACTGTGGCCCTGTGCTAGGAAAATGTCGATACTGTGTCAACCTGTGCTAGGAAAATGTCGATACTGTCGCCCTGTGCAAGGAAAATGTCGATACTGTGGCCCTGTGCTAGGGAAATGTCGATACTGTCGTCCTGTGCTAGGAAAATGTCGATACTGTCGTCCTGTGCTAGGAAAATGTCGATACTGTGTCAACCTGTGCTACAAAAATGTCGATACTGTCGCCCTGTGCTAGGAAAATGTCGATACTTTCGTCCTGTGCTTGGAAAATGTCGATACTGTCGCCCTGTGCTAGGAAAATGTCGATACTGTGTCAACCTGTGCTAGGAAAATGTCGATACTGTGGCCCTGTGCTACAAAAATGTCGATACTGTGGCCCTGTGCTACAAAAATGTCGATACTGTGGCCCTGTGCTACAAAAATGTCGATACTGTCGCCCTGTGCTAGGAAAATGTCGATACTGTCGCCCTGTGCTAGGAAAATGTCGATACTGTGGCCCTGTGCTAGGAAAATGTCGATGCACGCTTGCATCAACTCCTGGAAGCCCCTCGGAGCGAACCATTTAAGAAGCGTGATCCTTTTAACACGTGTTCTACATACACCAGAAACGAAACTAAGTGAAACAGACGCTTGAACGAAACAAACTGACACCGAACGCTGGCCAAACAAAATATATTACAGAAACAAGAAAAAAAAACATATACTGCAGATCAACAAAATATTTGAAACGTATTAAAGATATGAAAAATACTTAAAAAAATATTGATTCAGACATGTATGGTTTTCGTGACATACGCCAACAGTGAAAATACGCAAATAAGCGTACGAAACAATTTATAACGGTGAAAAGTGTAGCGAAATTCAAATGCTTTGTTGGGATGAGACTCCGCATTTGTGTCCAAAAATACTAGAGGAACTTCCCAATATGTTTTCCATCAATGGATTTTTTTTTTAAGGGAATGGAAGACGGAGGTATATACACTGTGAGATGTATATACCCCGCTTCTTGGTGTATATACAAAAAATATACAAATTGGTTGGTCGGAAAGGTAGTGTGGAGGCCCTAACTCTCAGAGTTTTTTTTTAGGCCTTAAGTCCAACACCAAACCAAGGAGAAGGCGTAGGCGTATTGACCAATAGGAGAAATCGTCAAGAAAAAATATACACCTCTTGTATAACGTATATATCTGCTGTTAAAACAAAAAACAGTTCCCTCATGTATGTTGTATATTATATAGGTACTGAAATACTCTATAGTGTATGGCTCTTGGCTTTCAGTTGTATACAGGCTTGTGATACTCTAATCTACGCTGCGTATAGCGTAAATGTATGTATGTATGTATGTATGTATGTATGTATGTATGTATGTATGTATGTATGTATGTATGTATGTATGTATGTATGGTGTATACTGAGTGAGATGCGGAGTGATGTATGCCGTGTATAGCCAGATTGAGTGTGTTGTATGCGACACACTCACATTTGGTTTGTATGTAATCAGGTAAATTCGGGTGAAACACGGAACGTTACCCCTCAAAAAACAGAAGATTTTGTGTAAACTGTTGACATGACTTCATCACTGTTGACATGACTTAATCACTGTTGACATGACTTAATCACTGTTGACATGACTTAATCACTGTTGACATGACTTAATCACTGTTGACATGACTTAATCACTGTTGACATGACTTCATCACTGTTGACATGACTAAATCACTGTTGACATGACTTAATCACTGTTGACCTGACTTAATCACTGTTGACATGACTTAATCACTGTTGACCTGACTTAATCACTGTTGACATGACTTAATCACTGTTGACCTGACTTAATCACTGTTGACATGACTTAATCACTGTTGACATGATTTAATCACTGTTGACAAATAAAATCCCACCAATTAAAACCGAGTTTACCCTCCCATGTTAATTCTCCTCAAGTATACTCCCTCTTAAACCACTACAACTTATACGTTTTCGTATATCAGTAAACCTGGAGTATACATCATACATCATACACAAAGAACATTGTCATTAATAAAAGAAATTAAACTTTTTAGAACATCAATAAGTGAAATAAACAAACTTCTATATTTAGAGAAGTTCAATAGACTGACATTAAAAGTATATGAAATATAGATATATTGCCCATTTCATATATTTATATACTTTTGAGGGATATATACACCCGGGTTCTCTGTGTATATACAAAGAAAGTATATATTAGTCCTGGGATATGTTCAGATATATATATATATATATATATATATATATATATATATATATATATATATATATATATATATATATATATATATATATATATATATATATATATATATATGTGTGTGTGTGTGTGTGTGTGTGTATGTGTGTGTATGTGTGTGTATGTGTGTGTATGTGTGTGTATGTGTGTGTGTGTGTGTGTATGTGTGTGTGTATGTGTGGTGTGTGTAAATGGAGAGTATGTATGTGTGTGTATGCATAGAAGTTGTCTTTTATGGTGTATAGGAATATAGTTGTATTATATAAATGTATAAATGAACGCTGAGATTGATAGAATATAAAACAGTCATGCAGATATATAATAGTATTTAAAAAAAATAAATCTATCATAAATGGCCTCAAAATCTTATGTTTTTGGGTCAGAATTTTTTGGAAGTGCTATACACAGTTTGTTATTCATTGTACAATGTAGGAACTTGACGATTTAAGTGCATGACATTTCAGGCAGAATTTTTTTTTTTTTTGCAACTTTTTCATTATTTTTTAATTATTTTATCTTGCCCAAAAAATTTAGTATGAATATTAATTATCAGAAGTATGTGAAATGTACTTAAGAAAAAAAAACTTGAATAATTCCACATATGAACGATTGGCTACACATGTGTGTGTAACATTTTGACTCAATATATATATATGGCAATATTATCTTCAAGCTGTGTAAATAACTGTTATTAATGTTATAGATATCAAAAAAATGAATACAAACTGATACAATGTTCTCTGTATGTGTATATGTGTGTGTGTATGTGTGTGTATACGAACAATCCGATATACATATTTTATATACATAAAACCCTCTATACCTACTATACACTATGGTCCAACTCTTAAACGTCAGAGTACTAGACTCGCGGTTTTGCAGACCCAAGTTCAAGGCTCCTGTGAACTAAATACCCTTACCCAAAGAAGCTATCAGGGGGAAAGTGCCAAGCCAAGACGACTAAATAGCACTTGGAAGGGATCAGGATAAGGATTTGGGACGGGACGTTGGGGGGGGGGGGGTAAGAACCACTTGTGGACGCTCGGGGATCGAACGCCGACCTGCATGACCCTCTACCGTCCTACCCCAAGTGGTTGGGTTACCCTCACCCAAGTTCTTGCGCTTGTCCGTCCTAGTGGAGAAGATGAAGGAGCAACCCAAGACCCAATTTCCTTTAAGAAGTACATTGGGAAGAAGTAAAACTTCTTTGAAGTTTTACTTCAAAGAAGTAAAAAAAAGAAAATCTTCTTTTTAATCTTCTTTTTAAAAAAAAAGAAGATTAATAGGTTTCGTATTTGCGTACCAGCGAGGTACTGCCCAAGGTACTGCCTAGATTCACGAAAGCACTTACGAACGTGTACATCTTTCCTCAATCTTTGACGGCTTTGGTTACATTTATTAAACAGTTTACAAACATGAAAACTTGCCAATCAACTGTTGTTATTATTATAAACAGCCTCCTGGTGCTTCGGAGCTCATTAACTGTTTAATAATCGTAAACAAAGCCGCCAAAGATTGAGAAAAGATGGACAGGTTCGTAAGTACTTGCGTAAATGCTTTCGTGAATCTGAAACCAGATCCTTAAGAGTATCCACAGTGTATTAGTCGGTATAGTTCGAATATATATATATATATATATATATATATATATATATATATATATATATATATATATATATGTCGTACCTAGTAGCCAGAACGCATTTCTCAGCCTACTATGCAAGGCCAAATTTGCCTAATAAGCCAAGTTTTCATGAATTATTTGTTTTTTCGACTACCTAACCTACCTAACCTAACCTAACCTAACGTTTTCGGCTACCTAACCTAACCTAACCCATAAAGATAGGTTAGGTTAGGTTAGGTAGGGTTGGTTAGCTTCGGTCATATATCTACGTTAATTTTAATTCCAATAAAAAAAATTGACCTCATTCATAATGAAATGGGTAGCTTTATCATTTCATAAGAAAAAAAATTAGAGAAAATATATTAATTCAGGAAAACTTGGCTTATTAGGCAAATCGGGCCTTGAATAGTAGGCTGAGAAGTGAGTTCTGGCTACTAGGTACGACATATATTATATATATATATATATATATATATATATATATATATATATATATATATATATATATATATATTATATATATATACACATTATGAGTTGTGAGATAACGTCTTAGAAATTGTGAGACGATTGAGGTTGTAGAGTTGAGAGTCTCATCATAGTTGTTAATTATAGTTGATACTAACGATTTTTTTTATGTTAAGCAAATGAGTAAGACTTTTCGTTAATCAAAGGTGTTTGACTTACCCTTAATGTCCGTAATATAAGACCTAACAAAATGTCTTTTGTACAGTCACGCGTGGTCGAGTGGTTAATACTGAGTGTGTATAATCCCTAATACAACATCTTAGGCTTACAAAGGAGAGAATAATTCTCTAACAATTAAGTAATTTCTTCTTACAGACTTAATACCAAAAGAATAAGAACTCACCTAGTACAAAAAGCTGCAAGTAGCACGGACTATGGCGATCCCGTGCCCACACACTCGTGTATTTTATGTCAAGATTTACACCAAGTCTTTCACACACACTCTTCTGAGTGCTTGGTCAAGGTCTGAGTGTTAGAAACTCTTGTATCTCGAGATGTATATCTATCTTGAGATGATTTCGGGGCTTAGCGTCCCCGCGGCCCGGTCCTCGACCAGGCCTCCCCCCCCTCCTAGGAAGCAGCCCAGTAGCAGCTGTCAATAACTCCTAGGTACCTACATACTGCTAGGTGAACAGAGGCATCAGGGGTGAAAGAATCTCAGTCCGTTTGTTTCCGCCTCCACCGGGGATCGAGCTCGGAACCTCAGGACTACGAATACCGAACGCTCTCCACTCAGCTATCAAGCCCCCATCAATAAAGTTTGAACACTATACATTTCTCTCAACACCAGAAGTTAAGACACAAATATAATAAGAATGAACTACAGCAGCATAGAAGAGTACTGTATTTAATACAGTAATCTATGCTGTAGTTTCAGCCTGTATCACCCGAAAGCAAAGGCTTGATGCTTGATATATAAATACATTATTTTGTAAGAAAAAAATAAAAAAAATTACAGAATATAAATAAAACTATCAAAAATAAAAAATAAAAATTTATAATATATTCTAATTTTCAGACAAGTTGTGACAATTTTGATACATAATTCAGTTATTAATATATATGTTTATTGTGGAGATAGACGAGATAATATTATTTCAAAGAAAATATGACAGATTTTTGGAGCCAAGATGGAGACGGGATATGAGGACAAGGAGCTGGGATATGAGGACAAGGAGCTGGGATATGAGGACAAGGAGCTGGGATATGAGGACAAGGAGCTGGGATATGAGGACAAGGAGCTGGGATATGAGGACAAGGAGCTGGGATATGAGGACAAGGAGCTGGGATATGAGGACAAGGAGCTGGGATATGAGGACAAGGAGCTGGGATATGAGGACAAGTCGCTGGGATATGAGGACAAGGAGCTGGGATATGAGGACAAGGAGCTGGGATATGAGAACAAGTCGCTGGGATATGAGAACAAGTCGCTGGGATATGAGGACAAGTCGCTGGGATATGAGGACAAGGAGCTGGGATATGAGGACAAGTCGCTGGGATATGAGAACAAGTCGCTGGGATATGAGAACAAGTCGCTGGGATATGAGAACAAGTCGCTGGGATATGAGAACAAGTCGCTGGGATATGAGAACAAGTCGCTGGGATATGAGAACAAGTCGCTGGGATACACAGAGTTGAAAGAACAATGCACCAAGACTTGAACCATCAAGGCTCGAACGCCGACCCTCCAAAAAAAAGCGAGACCGATGCTTCGGGAGCAAGGGAGCTGTTGTGGGCAGCATCCCTTAAGGGAATGTCAGTAGCTGACCTATTTGGCACTGTGATAATCCTGGGTATAGAGGCTGCCAGCTTTCTCCCATACAACGAAGATTAAAATATAGGAAAATATGGCACCCATCACAATAAAATATGGCACCCATCACAATAAAATATGGCACCCATTACCGCGGCAGCTGCCAATCGCAAACACAATCATCGCAACAAATAAATAACCACGCAAATAAAAAATATAAAACAAGTACAGTTCACCAAATATTAGGCCAAACCATACTGCTAAACCCCGCTATACTTAGATAAGAAGATCAGCTCCCAAACTAACCCAGCTAATTATACAAACACATTTGTTTTTGTTGCAGCATGAACACCTAACAAAGACACGGGAATCACGATTGCAGCCAGTTATTCAACACTATTTCAAGAATATTCCTTTTCGCATTCTTGCATTTGCAAGAATGTTCATAAGAATGTGAGAACTAAGGAAAAGTGCAGAAGGCCTATATGGACCCTATATCTCCCTGTTACCTAGCAGTAAAATAGGTACCTGGGTGTTAGTCAGCTGTCACGGGCTGCTTCCTGGCGGTGGAGGTCTGGTCGAGGACCGGGCCGCGGGGACACTAAAAACCCCGAAATCATTTCAAGATAACCTTCAAGATAACCCATACGAGGCAGCTCCTATTAATATCCACCCAAACTCATCCATAGATATATATATATATGTGTCTAGCCTACGCTTGAAACAATACCAGCAAACTCGTTTGCACATCTATCTTCTCCCCCACAAGCAATTGCCACTTGTAAGTTATCTCATCAAACACAGTGCCACTTTTTAGCCGCAAGCAACCGCTATGTCGACTTATATGCTAATGGTGCCAATGGCAGACTGGAGACTGAACCACATGGGTTCAGTTGTTCAGTCCACTTGGGCTGGTTCTTCTTGTATGGTTGTTATAGTGAGTTAAGTGGTTTGGATATCGTTCCACCTCTCCGTGCGGATATCATTGCTTCCTGTTTTCATATCCCAGCTCCTTATCCTCATATCCCGGCGTCTTGTCCTCATATCCCAGCTCCTTGTTCTCATATTCCAGCTCCGTGTCCTCATATCCTAGCTCCTTGTCCCCATATCCCAGCTCCTTATCCTCATATCCCAGCTCCTAGTCCTCATATCCCAGCTCCTAGTCCTCATATCCCAGCTCCTAGTCCTCATACCCCAGCTCCTAGTCCTCATACCCCAGCTCCTAGTCCTCATATCCCAGCTCCTTGTCCTCATATCCTAGCTCCTTGTCCTCATATCCCAGCTCCTTGTCCTCATATCCTAGCTCCTTGTCCCCATATCCCAGCTCCTTACCCTTATTTCCCTTCCAAGTGCTAAATAGTCATACTAACTTAGCACTTTTAGCTTAATTCGAGCACTTTAAAAAAAATCGAACACCTTAAACAATTCGAACACCTCCGTACATGGAAAGCCAAGAAGACAAAAATAGAATGGAATCTTGACAAAATAAATAATAAGCAATAAAAGTGAAAGGAAAAACTGCTAGAAAGTTGCAAAGGTACAGACTAGTTTGACCCTTGTAATACAGGACCATTGTAATACAGGACCATTGTAATACTAACAATGTTCATATCACTGCTCAATGTATAGCATAAAATACTGCTCCTAGAACTACTATCTTGAGGTTATCTTGAGATGATTTCGGGGCTTTAGTGTCCCCGCGGCCCGGTCCTCGACCAGGCCTCCACCCCCCCCCCCCAGGAAGCAGCCCGTGACAGCTGACTAACTCCCAGGTACCTATTTCACTGCTAGGTAACAGGGGGGCATAGGGTGAAAGAAACTCTGCCCATTGTTTCTCGCCTGGGATCGAACCGAGGACCACACGATCACAAGTCCAGCGTGCTGTCCGCTCGGCCGACCGGCTCCCTATCACCCTACTAGCTACAACTAGCAAAACAAGGAAAACAAATCACCATAAACAAAGCAACACAAAAAACAAACACAAGCGTCCCCCCCCAAAAGAAAAAAAAATTACAAAAATGCCGACAAATCTGTTGAAAATTTTCACACAAAAGGAACAAAAAAAAAAAAAAAGAAAAAAAAATCAAATGAAAAAAAACAGGCAAAATGAGTCCGTTTAATTACCTGGAAAAAATATCTCAATTAGAAGGAATAGGGGGGGGAGGGGGAGAGGGGGGAGGGGGAGAGGGAGAGGGGGGAGGGGGAGAGGGGGGAGGGGGAGAGGGGGGGGGGAGTTAGGGACGCCTGTAAAATACACAGAGGAATCATTAAAGCCCAATCACCCGACTGGCCAATCAGAGAGCCGATCGATACACCTGATGGGGGGGCGGGGGCACCCTGCCCCCCCTTTCCACCCCCCCCCCCATCACCGCCCACTCCTCCAAGCCCGCCAGCCAATCACAGCTCCGCGTTCATGCGCAATGAGACACTCTCTTGTGTCTTCCATTTCTTATCCAATTCGTGGAACAAAGAACAAAGACATAATCTTCTTTCTCTTCTTCATCATAATAAACAAAAAACAAATAATGAATAATATTTGCATAACGGAGGCATGAAAATGGTATATTGTAATGGATAGGCTGATGGGTGGGTGAGGTGGGGTGGGGGGGGGGGATAGTAACACAGTTGGGAGAGGATAGTTACCTCAATAAGCCTAACAGGCTTCCAGTCCCCCCCCCCCCCCAAACAAAGGAAAACCATTTTTTCGTGAAATTTTAAGCATAACTTTTAAAAAGTTTAGACCTTGCCCAATCGTTCTGCCTCCGAAATGAGTGTTAGTCTCCTGTTACTACCATTAGGCTGGCGCTCTCAGCACTTGGGGTCATATATATATATATATATATATATATATATATATATATATATATATATATATATATATATATATATATATATATATATATATATATATTATCATATAAGTTAGGATAAGACCACGTTTCACTTCCTCTTGGCCCCATTATCAAGCCGTGAGACTCCTTGCCTAGTCCCTGCCTGCAGGTCGGCGTTCAATCCCCGACTATCCACAAGTCCCCCCCCCCCCCCCTCCTCGTCCCATCCCAAAATCCTTATCCTGACTCCTTCCCAGTGCTATATAGGCGTAATGGCTTGTCGCTTTCCCCCTGATAATAACCCCCCCCCCCCCTCCCCTCCTCGTCTACTTAAGATACTGTTCCTTAATGGTCGTTAGGCTAGGCAATTCGAAACGAATTACCTTCGTATAATTTAAATTTCTCATTTTTTTCTGGGTTATCTTGAGGTTATCTTGAGATGATTTCGGGGCTTTTAGTGTCCCCGCGGCCCGGTCCTCGACCAGGCCTCCACCCCCAGGAAGCAGCCCGTGACAGCTGACTAACACCCAGGTACCTATTTTACTGCTAGGTAACAGGGGCATAGGGTGAAAGAAACTCTGCCCATTGTTTCTCGCCGGCGCCTGGGATCGAACCCAGGACCACAGGATCACAAGTCCAGCGTGCTGTCCGCTCGGCCGACCAGCTCCCTGGGTGGCTTAACTATCCAACTAGGAGGCAGCCCGTTATCCTGATTTGGCACAACGTACAAAAATCGATGTACTAGCCTAACCAGCAAGGTACGAACCTAAGCCACCCACCTAACCTAATTGAGTCCGATGCGTAGAAAACGGGGGATATGTGTGAGCCGCTACTTTCCACCGTAATTTGTACCCTGAAGAGGAGGGGGGGGGGACTATAATGTTCACAATAATTGGCTTACGAAACCTGTACATCTTTCCTAAATCCTCATTGCGGCTTTGTTTACAGTTCAAGAGGTTGGAAACTTCACAATCCAAGGTTATAATTGTTATTGTAAACAATTATATTAATTGTTATTGTAAACAATTATATTAATTGTTATTGTAAACAATTATAATTGTTATTGTAAACAACCTCAAAGCGTTTCCGTCCTCTCAAACGGTTTGATAATTGTAAACAAAGCCGCTATTATTGAGGAAAGATCTACAGGTTTCGTAAATGGGCGCTAAAGTGCTTAATTCATCCTGGGCCCCCAAGAGTCAGGTATAAATGAAGATAAGACCACAGATAGCCCCCAGCCAGCTGTTTAAGATAACAAGATAGTCCCCCCCAGTCAGCTCTTGAAGATAACTTAGCCCCCAGCCAGCTGTTTAAGATAACAACATAGCCCCAACCAGCTGCTGAAGATAACAACAAAGCCCCCCCCAGCCAGCTGTTTAAGATAACAACATAGCCCCAACCAGCTGTTGAAGATAACAACAAAGCCCCCCCCAGCCAGCTGTTTAAGATAACAACATAGCCCCAACCAGCTGTTGAAGATAACAACAAAGCCCCCCCCAGCCAGCTGTTTAAGATAACAACATAGCCCCAACCAGCTGTTGAAGATAGCAACATACCCCCCCCCCCCCAGCCAATAGCTTAACATAAACACCAATTGTTTGTAAACAATATCTATTTTTTGTCAACAACTACAACAAACATTATGTAAGATCACACGAGAAGATATATTCTTCCAGTTGTTGTTATTGGCTAAAAAAAAACAGGAAGTTGCTTAAAAATGCTGCAAAGTGATGGTTAGGAAGACGAAGCCAAGGTTGGCGCCAGCGTGCAGGGGTCGGGACACGCGGACTCGGGGGCTTCTCTACTTCTATGGGTCTTTGGGTCTCGCGCTATGGTACAAGAAGGGGCTAAGAAGCATCAGGTTGTTCTAATGTCGTAGTTTGAGGGCCTAGGGTAGTTTGGGAAGGTTGTGTGTGTGTGTGTGTGTGTGTGTGTGTGTGTGTGTGTGTGTGTGTGTGTGTGTGTGTGTGTGTGTGTGTGTGTGTGTGTGTGTGTGTGTGTGTGTAATTACCTAAGTGTAGTTACAGGATGAGAGCTACGCTCGTGGTGTCCCATCTCCCTAAAAAAGTGTGTGTGTGTGTGTGTGTGTGTGTGTGTGTGTGTGTGTGTGTGTGTGTGTGTGTGTGTGTGTGTGTGTGTGTGTGTGTGTGTGTGTGTGTGTGCGTGTGTGTAATTACCTAAGTGTAGTTACAGGATGAGAGCTACGCTCGTGGTGTCCCATCTCCCTAAAAAAGTGTGTGTGTGTGTGTGTGTGTGTGTGTGTGTTGTGTGTGTGTGTGTGTGTGTGTGTGATTTCTCCCCTTAAGTGTTCCTGTACCGTAGAGCAGAGGGGTCTTAGTTGACTTAAAACCCGCCATATACTGCAGGTACTGTTGACGACATATTTATGCAGGTACATGATGTCAGACGTCTGCAGCAGTTGAAGGAGGCATTCCAGCAGAGTTCAGTGTTAAGTTTCACTTACGAGATGGAGAGTGATGGGTAGCTGCCCTTTCTAGATGTAACAGTCGCGGAAAGGAACAGGAGACTTTCATACTGCAGTCTACACTAAGAAAACGAACATAGGAATGTGCCTTAGTGCTAATAGTGACTGCCCGGACAGGTACAAGAGGAGTGTTGTCAACGCTTACGTCGACCGAGCTCTCAGTCACAGCTCAGGTTGGAAGCAGGTCGACGAGGAACTCTGCAGAGTAAGGCAGGTCCTAGTCAATAATGGCTTCCTTACCGGTTATGTTGAAGACGTCATTAAAAGGAAAGTGACACGCCATGCAACCTCTGAAGAATCAACTAACACAATCACCGGTACTTCCCTATAGGTGATTACCTATCAATCACCTATACAATCACTTATACAATCACCTATATCAGATTGTTTTACAGGAACTTCTTTTCGACAGCTCACAAAATGGAGGAAAGTGTCCTGAAAGATATTATTAATAGGAACGTTATGCCCATAGGCACAAATCAGAAGATACAATTGACAATTTCTACAAAAACAAGAAAACGGCCAACCTACTCATGAAGGTTGAGACACCAAACAGAACGCCTTAAAAGAGACCAACGTCGTCTATGCCTTCACATGCCCACTTGGGGACTGTCAGCCCCAAAGATCTCAGTATATAGGCAAGACAACAACGTCTCTTTCTCTAGGCGATTAACAATGCACAAGCAACAGGGCTCCATCAAGGAGCATATAATCTCCTCACACAACCAGACCATCACCAGAGACATCTTAACAAATACTGAAATAATCGACAGGTACGACAACAGAAGACTCGACATCAGCGAGGCTCTACTCATCAAAAAGACAAGACCAGCAATCAACAACCATTTAACACATAATTACATCCTATCCACTTGAAGACCCTGAGCCAACGCAGAGACAGGATTATGCTGATACATGTAATACCCTATCAATATCCCCTATCTTATGCCATTCATCCACTTGTTCTGTACCACCTCACCCAATGAGAATTTAGGCTGGTGCAAAAGCACGGTAAAAGCAAACGGGGAGACATGTCCCGTCCACGAGGCTCACCATAGCCCGTGCTACTTGCCCCGCTCCTGTGCCAGGTAAGTTACGGGCTCACCATAGCCCGTGCTACTTGCCCCGCTCCTGTGCCAGGTAAGTTACGGGCTCACCATAGCCCGTGCTACTTGGAACTTACTCCGAGTAGCTGAATCTATAACAACAACAACAACACAGTAAAAACAAATTACGGGCTCACTATAGCCCCTGCTACATGGACATTTCATTCTGAGTAGTTAAATCTAAAACAATAACAACAGCATGGTAAATTAGTCTGAGAATGTAAGGAGTAACCTTGCGAAAGGCATCCCTAGGCGTCAGACCCAAAATAAAAGTGTGAAAATGAACTTTGTAGAGTTAAATTTTCAACTTTGAAAAATACACTGAAATGTAAATCTCAACGTAATACAAAATGTGGAAGTCGCTGACCTCGGCGGGGTGCCTGATGTACGAGGCTGTGCCGGTGGTGGTCCCACTGTTGTAGACGAAATATATCACCTTCGTCCTGAAGTGACGAAGTGACGAGGTTCTGTGGCATCTTGCCCATTCATCTCTAGTTTCTTAACTCTCTCCACTTGCAGCTCCTAGAACATCCTTAAAGATGAATTGGGCATTGTTTAGGTCATCGTACTGAACCTCAAATCAATCGTTTAGCGCAACAAGGACAAATTCTTGTTCCATTTAGACAAACGAGCATTTAACAGAGAATTTTATGCTATGACATTTTAAATATATACATACACATGAAATATATATACATATTTAAATATTTTAGCAAGACCTCTCTTTACAGTTACATAAATACTTTGATTTTCAAAGTGCAGATATGCCGCGTTTTCTAATTATAAACGCATCCAGGAGAGACTTGGCTGTTGATTTCAAGCATTTTTTGTTCTAGTTTATAAAATGATCTCGGCGGCTCTAACTTTGAAGTTGATTGCTGGTTCATTGAGCCTCTCCAGTGGGACGATAACTTACCTTTTAACACCTGAGCAGGCGGTAATTCCCGCGGTAATATGGTCATTTCTTAGCGTGATTTATCACCTCAAACTTGACACTGTTGACGACCTAGGCGCGGCGGTGCCACGTCTCTTGTTGTTGTCATTCGGGCGCTGCGGCCACGTCTACCTTTCAGCCTAACTCAAATGCATATTTTTTGTTTTTAAAATTGTAAAAATTTACAAAGTAAATTGTCATACAATTTACTTTGTAAAAAAATTAATTTTGTTGATTAATAATTTGTTAATGCTTTACTTTGCTTCATTGTATATACTTATTATTATTATTTCTATACAATGGCGGGTGGTATGAGATTGCTAGGTTAGTAGGGGGAATTGGGGGGAGGGGGGGGGGGGTTGTAAGAGGGGTGGGGGGTGGGGGAAGGGGGAGAGGGGAGGGGGTGATGGTTATTTTGAGTGATGGTGATGAGTGACAAATCATCATCTTCCAAAATGATGGTACGTAGAGAACATGTTCCCACATGTTCCTACAGTGATGGTAGTGGTGGCAGCATATGGTGGGGCGGGGGGGTGACAGCATGTGGTGGCAACAGTGCCACCTGTGGCACCAGCTGGCACCACTATGGCACCAGCTGGCAACACAGCCAGGCTGCAGGATAAAGTTGGAGGAAAGGCAAATGTAAGAATAATGGGAAAAAAATTTAAATGGGAAGGAAATAATGGGAAAATTGTGGCACAGGAAAGGGGGAAAGTTAGAGTGCCACAGAAGAGAGGAACGGGAGAGTGCCATGGGAAAGAGAGAGAGAGAGAGAGAGAGAGAGAGAGAGAGAGAGAGAGAGAGAGAGAGAGAGAGAGAGAGAGAGAGAGAGAGAGAGAGAGAGAGAGAGAGAGAGAGAGAGAGAGAGAGAGAGAGAGAGAGAGAGACAGACAGAGACAGAGAGAGAGAGAGAGGAGAGAGAGAGAGAGTAGCGGATAATTTAGGGAAGATAGCAAGTGAGAAGGTATGGGCCACACATACCTACCAACCTACATATGGCTCCTCCTGACGTGTGACCGCTTCCTACATGTGGATCCTTCCATATATGTGTGTGTGTAAGCCCTTCCCATGTGAACCACCTCATATGTGGACCTTCCCCTTGTATGTGGGGGCTCCTCCCCGTCCCCATATGTGACACTTCATATGTGGCCCTCCCTATATATGTGACTCCACCCCTAGCTATAAGATCTTCGCCCCCAGGAGTGGCCTTCCTATATCTCAACCCCCCCCCTTCTCCTCCCCCTAGCTATAGTCTTCCTAGGTGTCCGATAATGGACACTTATAGTCAAGGGCTATAAGTGTCCAACATAATATTTACTATATATATATATATATATATATATATATATATATATATATATATATATATATATATATATATATATATATATATATATATAATAAAAACAAGGCGACTAGACAACATAATATTTACTATATATATATACATATATATATATATATATATATATATATATATATATATATATATATATATATATATATATAATAAAAACAAGGCGACTAGGCTTCCTTAAGAGAAACTAAAAACAGGCATTGTTAGCCCGTAGAGTATTGTAGTGTCACCATTTGGATAAAAATAAAAAAATTGGTACCTAGAGCTTTGCAATTACTTTATTCACTCTCGTGTTCTTGAAGATATCCTCATATTACACCCGGAGTCTGCCAGTGCAGACTACTCATCACATGCCTCTGTATGACTAACCATCCTGTGTGATGTCGGATTTTTTAGCATCACGTAGCTAGTTCTTTACACACTGTACTCCCCCTTATGAACAAATCCACAATCTGATACATCACGTTAGTGTGATCTCTGTGTGTGTGTACTCCCCTTCATATAGTCTAAGGTAGCTAGTTCTTGACACACTCTGTACTTCCCTTCATATAGTCTAGGGTAGCTAGTTTTTTACACACTGTACTCCCCTTTATATAGTCTAGGGTAGCTAGTTCTTGACACACTCTGTACTCTCCTTCATATAGTCTAGGGTAGCTAGTTCTTGACACACACTGTACTCCCCTTCATATAGTCCAGGGCAGCTGCACAAATGCAGATATATCTAATTAAGTTAATTAATAAAGAATTAAAGACTGTGAGGTGTTTTTTAGCATTATCTAGCTACTAATTGACACACACACTACATACATATATACATGTGTATAAATCACGAAAATTAACACGTGATGAAAAATGTGACAGTGTCAGATAAGGAAGGAAGAACTGAAACAGGAATTTCCTTAAGTACTGTTGCCCAAACCACACACTAGAAAGTGAAGGGACGACGACGTTTCGGTCCGACCTGGACCATTCTCAAGTCCTTAAGTACTTTCGTATTTAATAATACCTCTTCAGAAGAATGAAGTGACAAGTCAGTAGTCTGGAATATATGGACATATATATATATATATATATATATATATATATATATATATATATATATATATATATATATATATATAGTGGGTTAAGTGGGTTAAGGCGTACCTGTTATGCCAGTTGCTGGAAGGCTTCTGTGCTGGCTAGGGTTCGAGTCTCCTGGTGGGAAAGTGTTCTAAAGTTGTATACTTCACTCTCGTGTTTAGGAAAGTTGTGCCTTATATATATATATATATATATATACAATCTTTGGACAACACCCACCAGTGGGACTCGAACCCAGAAAGCACAACTACCTTCCAGTAGCTGGCATAACTAGTATGCTTTAACCCACTACGCCATCAGACCTTACAAAAGAAGTAGATAGTTCGAGATATATATATCTCAAACATCTCTACCTCCCGAAGGCACCAGATGAGTGAGGGGTCAGTCTGCAATTTTCGTCAAGCCACTGTCAATGTGAGAGAACTCGTGTCCAGCTTATAAGCCTATACTTGCATAAACCACAAGTGAAGATAAACAATCTTTGGACAACACCCACCAGTGGGACTCGAACCCAGAAAGCACAACTACCTTCCAGTAGCTGGCATAACTAGTATGCTTTAACCCACTACGCCATCAGACCTTACAAAAGAAGTAGATAGTTCGAGATATATATATCTCAAACATCTCTACCTCCCGAAGGCACCAGATGAGTGAGGGGTCAGTCTGCAATTTTCGTCAAGCCACTGTCAATGTGAGAGAACTCGTGTCCAGCTTATAAGCCTATACTTGCATAAACCACAAGTGAAGATAAACAATCTTTGGACAACACCCACCAGTGGGACTCGAACCCAGAAAGCACAACTACCTTCCAGTAGCTGGCATAACTAGTATGCTTTAACCCACTACGCCATCAGACCTTACAAAAGAAGTAGATAGTTCGAGATATATATATCTCAAACATCTCTACCTCCCGAAGGCACCAGATGAGTGAGGGGTCAGTCTGCAATTTTCGTCAAGCCACTGTCAATGTGAGAGAACTCGTGTCCAGCTTATAAGCCTATACTTGCATAAACCACAAGTGAAGATAAACAATCTTTGGACAACACCCACCAGTGGGACTCGAACCCAGAAAGCACAACTACCTTCCAGTAGCTGGCATAACTAGTATGCTTTAACCCACTACGCCATCAGACCTTACAAAAGAAGTAGATAGTTCGAGATATATATATCTCAAACATCTCTACCTCCCGAAGGCACCAGATGAGTGAGGGGTCAGTCTGCAATTTTCGTCAAGCCACTGTCAATGTGAGAGAACTCGTGTCCAGCTTATAAGCCTATACTTGCATAAACCACAAGTGAAGATAAACAATCTTTGGACAACACCCACCAGTGGGACTCGAACCCAGAAAGCACAACTACCTTCCAGTAGCTGGCATAACTAGTATGCTTTAACCCACTACGCCATCAGACCTTACAAAAGAAGTAGATAGTTCGAGATATATATATCTCAAACATCTCTACCTCCCGAAGGCACCAGATGAGTGAGGGGTCAGTCTGCAATTTTCGTCAAGCCACTGTCAATGTGAGAGAACTCGTGTCCAGCTTATAAGCCTATACTTGCATAAACCACAAGTGAAGATAAACAATCTTTGGACAACACCCACCAGTGGGACTCGAACCCAGAAAGCACAACTACCTTCCAGTAGCTGGCATAACTAGTATGCTTTAACCCACTACGCCATCAGACCTTACAAAAGAAGTAGATAGTTCGAGATATATATATCTCAAACATCTCTACCTCCCGAAGGCACCAGATGAGTGAGGGGTCAGTCTGCAATTTTCGTCAAGCCACTGTCAATGTGAGAGAACTCGTGTCCAGCTTATAAGCCTATACTTGCATAAACCACAAGTGAAGATAAACAATCTTTGGACAACACCCACCAGTGGGACTCGAACCCAGAAAGCACAACTACCTTCCAGTAGCTGGCATAACTAGTATGCTTTAACCCACTACGCCATCAGACCTTACAAAAGAAGTAGATAGTTCGAGATATATATATCTCAAACATCTCTACCTCCCGAAGGCACCAGATGAGTGAGGGGTCAGTCTGCAATTTTCGTCAAGCCACTGTCAATGTGAGAGAACTCGTGTCCAGCTTATAAGCCTATACTTGCATAAACCACAAGTGAAGATAAACAATCTTTGGACAACACCCACCAGTGGGACTCGAACCCAGAAAGCACAACTACCTTCCAGTAGCTGGCATAACTAGTATGCTTTAACCCACTACGCCATCAGACCTTACAAAAGAAGTAGATAGTTCGAGATATATATATCTCAAACATCTCTACCTCCCGAAGGCACCAGATGAGTGAGGGGTCAGTCTGCAATTTTCGTCAAGCCACTGTCAATGTGAGAGAACTCGTGTCCAGCTTATAAGCCTATACTTGCATAAACCACAAGTGAAGATAAACAATCTTTGGACAACACCCACCAGTGGGACTCGAACCCAGAAAGCACAACTACCTTCCAGTAGCTGGCATAACTAGTATGCTTTAACCCACTACGCCATCAGACCTTACAAAAGAAGTAGATAGTTCGAGATATATATATCTCAAACATCTCTACCTCCCGAAGGCACCAGATGAGTGAGGGGTCAGTCTGCAATTTTCGTCAAGCCACTGTCAATGTGAGAGAACTCGTGTCCAGCTTATAAGCCTATACTTGCATAAACCACAAGTGAAGATAAACAATCTTTGGACAACACCCACCAGTGGGACTCGAACCCAGAAAGCACAACTACCTTCCAGTAGCTGGCATAACTAGTATGCTTTAACCCACTACGCCATCAGACCTTACAAAAGAAGTAGATAGTTCGAGATATATATATCTCAAACATCTCTACCTCCCGAAGGCACCAGATGAGTGAGGGGTCAGTCTGCAATTTTCGTCAAGCCACTGTCAATGTGAGAGAACTCGTGTCCAGCTTATAAGCCTATACTTGCATAAACCACAAGTGAAGATAAACAATCTTTGGACAACACCCACCAGTGGGACTCGAACCCAGAAAGCACAACTACCTTCCAGTAGCTGGCATAACTAGTATGCTTTAACCCACTACGCCATCAGACCTTACAAAAGAAGTAGATAGTTCGAGATATATATATCTCAAACATCTCTACCTCCCGAAGGCACCAGATGAGTGAGGGGTCAGTCTGCAATTTTCGTCAAGCCACTGTCAATGTGAGAGAACTCGTGTCCAGCTTATAAGCCTATACTTGCATAAACCACAAGTGAAGATAAACAATCTTTGGACAACACCCACCAGTGGGACTCGAACCCAGAAAGCACAACTACCTTCCAGTAGCTGGCATAACTAGTATGCTTTAACCCACTACGCCATCAGACCTTACAAAAGAAGTAGATAGTTCGAGATATATATATCTCAAACATCTCTACCTCCCGAAGGCACCAGATGAGTGAGGGGTCAGTCTGCAATTTTCGTCAAGCCACTGTCAATGTGAGAGAACTCGTGTCCAGCTTATAAGCCTATACTTGCATAAACCACAAGTGAAGATAAACAATCTTTGGACAACACCCACCAGTGGGACTCGAACCCAGAAAGCACAACTACCTTCCAGTAGCTGGCATAACTAGTATGCTTTAACCCACTACGCCATCAGACCTTACAAAAGAAGTAGATAGTTCGAGATATATATATCTCAAACATCTCTACCTCCCGAAGGCACCAGATGAGTGAGGGGTCAGTCTGCAATTTTCGTCAAGCCACTGTCAATGTGAGAGAACTCGTGTCCAGCTTATAAGCCTATACTTGCATAAACCACAAGTGAAGATAAACAATCTTTGGACAACACCCACCAGTGGGACTCGAACCCAGAAAGCACAACTACCTTCCAGTAGCTGGCATAACTAGTATGCTTTAACCCACTACGCCATCAGACCTTACAAAAGAAGTAGATAGTTCGAGATATATATATCTCAAACATCTCTACCTCCCGAAGGCACCAGATGAGTGAGGGGTCAGTCTGCAATTTTCGTCAAGCCACTGTCAATGTGAGAGAACTCGTGTCCAGCTTATAAGCCTATACTTGCATAAACCACAAGTGAAGATAAACAATCTTTGGACAACACCCACCAGTGGGACTCGAACCCAGAAAGCACAACTACCTTCCAGTAGCTGGCATAACTAGTATGCTTTAACCCACTACGCCATCAGACCTTACAAAAGAAGTAGATAGTTCGAGATATATATATCTCAAACATCTCTACCTCCCGAAGGCACCAGATGAGTGAGGGGTCAGTCTGCAATTTTCGTCAAGCCACTGTCAATGTGAGAGAACTCGTGTCCAGCTTATAAGCCTATACTTGCATAAACCACAAGTGAAGATAAACAATCTTTGGACAACACCCACCAGTGGGACTCGAACCCAGAAAGCACAACTACCTTCCAGTAGCTGGCATAACTAGTATGCTTTAACCCACTACGCCATCAGACCTTACAAAAGAAGTAGATAGTTCGAGATATATATATCTCAAACATCTCTACCTCCCGAAGGCACCAGATGAGTGAGGGGTCAGTCTGCAATTTTCGTCAAGCCACTGTCAATGTGAGAGAACTCGTGTCCAGCTTATAAGCCTATACTTGCATAAACCACAAGTGAAGATAAACAATCTTTGGACAACACCCACCAGTGGGACTCGAACCCAGAAAGCACAACTACCTTCCAGTAGCTGGCATAACTAGTATGCTTTAACCCACTACGCCATCAGACCTTACAAAAGAAGTAGATAGTTCGAGATATATATATCTCAAACATCTCTACCTCCCGAAGGCACCAGATGAGTGAGGGGTCAGTCTGCAATTTTCGTCAAGCCACTGTCAATGTGAGAGAACTCGTGTCCAGCTTATAAGCCTATACTTGCATAAACCACAAGTGAAGATAAACAATCTTTGGACAACACCCACCAGTGGGACTCGAACCCAGAAAGCACAACTACCTTCCAGTAGCTGGCATAACTAGTATGCTTTAACCCACTACGCCATCAGACCTTACAAAAGAAGTAGATAGTTCGAGATATATATATCTCAAACATCTCTACCTCCCGAAGGCACCAGATGAGTGAGGGGTCAGTCCTGCAATTTTCGTCAAGCCACTGTCAATGTGAGAGAACTCGTGTCCAGCTTATAAGCCTATACTTGCATAAACCACAAGTGAAGATAAACAATCTTTGGACAACACCCACCAGTGGGACTCGAACCCAGAAAGCACAACTACCTTCCAGTAGCTGGCATAACTAGTATGCTTTAACCCACTACGCCATCAGACCTTACAAAAGAAGTAGATAGTTCGAGATATATATATCTCAAACATCTCTACCTCCCGAAGGCACCAGATGAGTGAGGGGTCAGTCTGCAATTTTCGTCAAGCCACTGTCAATGTGAGAGAACTCGTGTCCAGCTTATAAGCCTATACTTGCATAAACCACAAGTGAAGATAAACAATCTTTGGACAACACCCACCAGTGGGACTCGAACCCAGAAAGCACAACTACCTTCCAGTAGCTGGCATAACTAGTATGCTTTAACCCACTACGCCATCAGACCTTACAAAAGAAGTAGATAGTTCGAGATATATATATCTCAAACATCTCTACCTCCCGAAGGCACCAGATGAGTGAGGGGTCAGTCTGCAATTTTCGTCAAGCCACTGTCAATGTGAGAGAACTCGTGTCCAGCTTATAAGCCTATACTTGCATAAACCACAAGTGAAGATAAACAATCTTTGGACAACACCCACCAGTGGGACTCGAACCCAGAAAGCACAACTACCTTCCAGTAGCTGGCATAACTAGTATGCTTTAACCCACTACGCCATCAGACCTTACAAAAGAAGTAGATAGTTCGAGATATATATATCTCAAACATCTCTACCTCCCGAAGGCACCAGATGAGTGAGGGGTCAGTCTGCAATTTTCGTCAAGCCACTGTCAATGTGAGAGAACTCGTGTCCAGCTTATAAGCCTATACTTGCATAAACCACAAGTGAAGATAAACAATCTTTGGACAACACCCCAGTGGGACTCGAACCCAGAAAGCACAACTACCTTCCAGTAGCTGGCATAACTAGTATGCTTTAACCCACTACGCCATCAGACCTTACAAAAGAAGTAGATAGTTCGAGATATATATATCTCAAACATCTCTACCTCCCGAAGGCACCAGATGAGTGAGGGGTCAGTCTGCAATTTTCGTCAAGCCACTGTCAATGTGAGAGAACTCGTGTCCAGCTTATAAGCCTATACTTGCATAAACCACAAGTGAAGATAAACAATCTTTGGACAACACCCACCAGTGGGACTCGAACCCAGAAAGCACAACTACCTTCCAGTAGCTGGCATAACTAGTATGCTATAACCCACTACGCCATCAGACCTTACAAAAGAAGTAGATAGTTCGAGATATATATATCTCAAACATCTCTACCTCCCGAAGGCACCAGATGAGTGAGGGGTCAGTCTGCAATTTTCGTCAAGCCACTGTCAATGTGAGAGAACTCGTGTCCAGCTTATAAGCCTATACTTGCATAAACCACAAGTGAAGATAAATCTGGTGCCTTCGGGAGGTAGAGATGTTTGAGATATATATATCTCGAACTATCTACTTCTTTTGTAAGGTCTGATGGCGTAGTGGGTTAAAGCATACTAGTTATGCCAGCTACTGGAAGGTAGTTGTGCTTTCTGGGTTCGAGTCCCACTGGTGGGTGTTGTCCAAAGATTGTTTATCTTCACTTGTGGTTTATGCAAGTATAGGCTTATAAGCTGGACACGAGTTCTCTCACATTGACAGTGGCTTGACGAAAATTGCAGACTGACCCCTCACTCATCTGGTGCCTTCGGGAGGTAGAGATGTTTGAGATATATATATCTCGAACTATCTATCTTTTGTAAGGTCTGATGGCGTAGTGGGTTAAAGCATACTAGTTATGCCAGCTACTGGAAGGTAGTTGTGCTTTCTGGGTTCGAGTCCCACTGGTGGGTGTTGTCCAAAGATTGTTTATCTTCACTTGTGGTTTATGCAAGTATAGGCTTATAAGCTGGACACGAGTTCTCTCACATTGACAGTGGCTTGACGAAAATTGCAGACTGACCCCTCACTCATCTGGTGCCTTCGGGAGGTAGAGATGTTTGAGATATATATATCTCGAACTATCTACTTCTTTTGTAAGGTCTGATGGCGTAGTGGGTTAAAGCATACTAGTTATGCCAGCTACTGGAAGGTAGTTGTGCTTTCTGGGTTCGAGTCCCACTGGTGGGTGTTGTCCAAAGATTGTTTATCTTCACTTGTGGTTTATGCAAGTATAGGCTTATAAGCTGGACACGAGTTCTCTCACATTGACAGTGGCTTGACGAAAATTGCAGACTGACCCCTCACTCATCTGGTGCCTTCGGGAGGTAGAGATGTTTGAGATATATATCTCGAACTATCTACTTCTTTTGTAAGGTCTGATGGCGTAGTGGGTTAAAGCATACTAGTTATGCCAGCTACTGGAAGGTAGTTGTGCTTTCTGGGTTCGAGTCCCACTGGTGGGTGTTGTCCAAAGATTGTTTATCTTCACTTGTGGTTTATGCAAGTATAGGCTTATAAGCTGGACACGAGTTCTCTCACATTGACAGTGGCTTGACGAAAATTGCAGACTGACCCCTCACTCATCTGGTGCCTTCGGGAGGTAGAGATGTTTGAGATATATATATCTCGAACTATCTACTTCTTTTGTAAGGTCTGATGGCGTAGTGGGTTAAAGCATACTAGTTATGCCAGCTACTGGAAGGTAGTTGTGCTTTCTGGGTTCGAGTCCCACTGGTGGGTGTTGTCCAAAGATTGTTTATCTTCACTTGTGGTTTATGCAAGTATAGGCTTATAAGCTGGACACGAGTTCTCTCACATTGACAGTGGCTTGACGAAAATTGCAGACTGACCCCTCACTCATCTGGTGCCTTCGGGAGGTAGAGATGTTTGAGATATATATATCTCGAACTATCTACTTCTTTTGTAAGGTCTGATGGCGTAGTGGGTTAAAGCATACTAGTTATGCCAGCTACTGGAAGGTAGTTGTGCTTTCTGGGTTCGAGTCCCACTGGTGGGTGTTGTCCAAAGATTGTTTATCTTCACTTGTGGTTTATGCAAGTATAGGCTTATAAGCTGGACACGAGTTCTCTCACATTGACAGTGGCTTGACGAAAATTGCAGACTGACCCCTCACTCATCTGGTGCCTTCGGGAGGTAGAGATGTTTGAGATATATATATCTCGAACTATCTACTTCTTTTGTAAGGTCTGATGGCGTAGTGGGTTAAAGCATACTAGTTATGCCAGCTACTGGAAGGTAGTTGTGCTTTCTGGGTTCGAGTCCCACTGGTGGGTGTTGTCCAAAGATTGTTTATCTTCACTTGTGGTTTATGCAAGTATAGGCTTATAAGCTGGACACGAGTTCTCTCACATTGACAGTGGCTTGACGAAAATTGCAGACTGACCCCTCACTCATCTGGTGCCTTCGGGAGGTAGAGATGTTTGAGATATATATATCTCGAACTATCTACTTCTTTTGTAAGGTCTGATGGCGTAGTGGGTTAAAGCATACTAGTTATGCCAGCTACTGGAAGGTAGTTGTGCTTTCTGGGTTCGAGTCCCACTGGTGGGTGTTGTCCAAAGATTGTTTATCTTCACTTGTGGTTTATGCAAGTATAGGCTTATAAGCTGGACACGAGTTCTCTCACATTGACAGTGGCTTGACGAAAATTGCAGACTGACCCCTCACTCATCTGGTGCCTTCGGGAGGTAGAGATGTTTGAGATATATATATCTCGAACTATCTACTTCTTTTGTAAGGTCTGATGGCGTAGTGGGTTAAAGCATACTAGTTATGCCAGCTACTGGAAGGTAGTTGTGCTTTCTGGGTTCGAGTCCCACTGGTGGGTGTTGTCCAAAGATTGTTTATCTTCACTTGTGGTTTATGCAAGTATAGGCTTATAAGCTGGACACGAGTTCTCTCACATTGACAGTGGCTTGACGAAAATTGCAGACTGACCCCTCACTCATCTGGTGCCTTCGGGAGGTAGAGATGTTTGAGATATATATATCTCGAACTATCTACTTCTTTTGTAAGGTCTGATGGCGTAGTGGGTTAAAGCATACTAGTTATGCCAGCTACTGGAAGGTAGTTGTGCTTTCTGGGTTCGAGTCCCACTGGTGGGTGTTGTCCAAAGATTGTTTATCTTCACTTGTGGTTTATGCAAGTATAGGCTTATAAGCTGGACACGAGTTCTCTCACATTGACAGTGGCTTGACGAAAATTGCAGACTGACCCCTCACTCATCTGGTGCCTTCGGGAGGTAGAGATGTTTGAGATATATATATCTCGAACTATCTACTTCTTTTGTAAGGTCTGATGGCGTAGTGGGTTAAAGCATACTAGTTATGCCAGCTACTGGAAGGTAGTTGTGCTTTCTGGGTTCGAGTCCCACTGGTGGGTGTTGTCCAAAGATTGTTTATCTTCACTTGTGGTTTATGCAAGTATAGGCTTATAAGCTGGACACGAGTTCTCTCACATTGACAGTGGCTTGACGAAAATTGCAGACTGACCCCTCACTCATCTGGTGCCTTCGGGAGGTAGAGATGTTTGAGATATATATATCTCGAACTATCTACTTCTTTTGTAAGGTCTGATGGCGTAGTGGGTTAAAGCATACTAGTTATGCCAGCTACTGGAAGGTAGTTGTGCTTTCTGGGTTCGAGTCCCACTGGTGGGTGTTGTCCAAAGATTGTTTATCTTCACTTGTGGTTTATGCAAGTATAGGCTTATAAGCTGGACACGAGTTCTCTCACATTGACAGTGGCTTGACGAAAATTGCAGACTGACCCCTCACTCATCTGGTGCCTTCGGGAGGTAGAGATGTTTGAGATATATATATCTCGAACTATCTACTTCTTTTGTAAGGTCTGATGGCGTAGTGGGTTAAAGCATACTAGTTATGCCAGCTACTGGAAGGTAGTTGTGCTTTCTGGGTTCGAGTCCCACTGGTGGGTGTTGTCCAAAGATTGTTTATCTTCACTTGTGGTTTATGCAAGTATAGGCTTATAAGCTGGACACGAGTTCTCTCACATTGACAGTGGCTTGACGAAAATTGCAGACTGACCCCTCACTCATCTGGTGCCTTCGGGAGGTAGAGATGTTTGAGATATATATATCTCGAACTATCTACTTCTTTTGTAAGGTCTGATGGCGTAGTGGGTTAAAGCATACTAGTTATGCCAGCTACTGGAAGGTAGTTGTGCTTTCTGGGTTCGAGTCCCACTGGTGGGTGTTGTCCAAAGATTGTTTATCTTCACTTGTGGTTTATGCAAGTATAGGCTTATAAGCTGGACACGAGTTCTCTCACATTGACAGTGGCTTGACGAAAATTGCAGACTGACCCCTCACTCATCTGGTGCCTTCGGGAGGTAGAGATGTTTGAGATATATATATCTCGAACTATCTACTTCTTTTGTAAGGTCTGATGGCGTAGTGGGTTAAAGCATACTAGTTATGCCAGCTACTGGAAGGTAGTTGTGCTTTCTGGGTTCGAGTCCCACTGGTGGGTGTTGTCCAAAGATTGTTTATCTTCACTTGTGGTTTATGCAAGTATAGGCTTATAAGCTGGACACGAGTTCTCTCACATTGACAGTGGCTTGACGAAAATTGCAGACTGACCCCTCACTCATCTGGTGCCTTCGGGAGGTAGAGATGTTTGAGATATATATATCTCGAACTATCTACTTCTTTTGTAAGGTCTGATGGCGTAGTGGGTTAAAGCATACTAGTTATGCCAGCTACTGGAAGGTAGTTGTGCTTTCTGGGTTCGAGTCCCACTGGTGGGTGTTGTCCAAAGATTGTTTATCTTCACTTGTGGTTTATGCAAGTATAGGCTTATAAGCTGGACACGAGTTCTCTCACATTGACAGTGGCTTGACGAAAATTGCAGACTGACCCCTCACTCATCTGGTGCCTTCGGGAGGTAGAGATGTTTGAGATATATATATCTCGAACTATCTACTTCTTTTGTAAGGTCTGATGGCGTAGTGGGTTAAAGCATACTAGTTATGCCAGCTACTGGAAGGTAGTTGTGCTTTCTGGGTTCGAGTCCCACTGGTGGGTGTTGTCCAAAGATTGTTTATCTTCACTTGTGGTTTATGCAAGTATAGGCTTATAAGCTGGACACGAGTTCTCTCACATTGACAGTGGCTTGACGAAAATTGCAGACTGACCCCTCACTCATCTGGTGCCTTCGGGAGGTAGAGATGTTTGAGATATATATATCTCGAACTATCTACTTCTTTTGTAAGGTCTGATGGCGTAGTGGGTTAAAGCATACTAGTTATGCCAGCTACTGGAAGGTAGTTGTGCTTTCTGGGTTCGAGTCCCACTGGTGGGTGTTGTCCAAAGATTGTTTATCTTCACTTGTGGTTTATGCAAGTATAGGCTTATAAGCTGGACACGAGTTCTCTCACATTGACAGTGGCTTGACGAAAATTGCAGACTGACCCCTCACTCATCTGGTGCCTTCGGGAGGTAGAGATGTTTGAGATATATATATCTCGAACTATCTACTTCTTTTGTAAGGTCTGATGGCGTAGTGGGTTAAAGCATACTAGTTATGCCAGCTACTGGAAGGTAGTTGTGCTTTCTGGGTTCGAGTCCCACTGGTGGGTGTTGTCCAAAGATTGTTTATCTTCACTTGTGGTTTATGCAAGTATAGGCTTATAAGCTGGACACGAGTTCTCTCACATTGACAGTGGCTTGACGAAAATTGCAGACTGACCCCTCACTCATCTGGTGCCTTCGGGAGGTAGAGATGTTTGAGATATATATATCTCGAACTATCTACTTCTTTTGTAAGGTCTGATGGCGTAGTGGGTTAAAGCATACTAGTTATGCCAGCTACTGGAAGGTAGTTGTGCTTTCTGGGTTCGAGTCCCACTGGTGGGTGTTGTCCAAAGATTGTTTATCTTCACTTGTGGTTTATGCAAGTATAGGCTTATAAGCTGGACACGAGTTCTCTCACATTGACAGTGGCTTGACGAAAATTGCAGACTGACCCCTCACTCATCTGGTGCCTTCGGGAGGTAGAGATGTTTGAGATATATATATCTCGAACTATCTACTTCTTTTGTAAGGTCTGATGGCGTAGTGGGTTAAAGCATACTAGTTATGCCAGCTACTGGAAGGTAGTTGTGCTTTCTGGGTTCGAGTCCCACTGGTGGGTGTTGTCCAAAGATTGTTTATCTTCACTTGTGGTTTATGCAAGTATAGGCTTATAAGCTGGACACGAGTTCTCTCACATTGACAGTGGCTTGACGAAAATTGCAGACTGACCCCTCACTCATCTGGTGCCTTCGGGAGGTAGAGATGTTTGAGATATATATATCTCGAACTATCTACTTCTTTTGTAAGGTCTGATGGCGTAGTGGGTTAAAGCATACTAGTTATGCCAGCTACTGGAAGGTAGTTGTGCTTTCTGGGTTCGAGTCCCACTGGTGGGTGTTGTCCAAAGATTGTTTATCTTCACTTGTGGTTTATGCAAGTATAGGCTTATATATATATATATATATATATATATATATATATATATATATATATATATATATAAAGGTAAAGGTGAAGTGAGGTGAGGTAGATAGAAACACAAAGGCGCTAAGACACATTTTCTTTTTTTTGTGTGTGTGGTTCTTCTTTCTCCTTCCTTCTCCTTCCTTCGTCCCCCCCCCCTCCTCCTTCCTCTCCTACCAACAGGGTCCTCAACACTCCATCCACCTGTTGCTCCCCAAAATAGCTTAGACTGGCCCTCGCGGTGTGTGTGTGTGTGTGTGTGTGTGTGTGTGTGTGTGTGTGTGTGTGTGTGTGTGTGTGTGTGTGTGTGTGTGTGTGTCTGTGTGTGTGTGTGTGTGTGTGTGTGTGTGTGTGTGTGTGTGTGTGTGTGTGTGTGTGTTCTGTCAGTTTATCAAATCTAATTCTCCAATACCTGATATTACATATCAGAGATGTTATTTTGTATATATATATATATATATATATATATATATATATATATATATATATATATATATATATATATATATATATATATATATATATTATTATATATATATATGTATATATATAATTAGTTTCGCTACACAAAAAAGCTACACTAAATTCATTACCAATCCCAGTAAATCTGAATTTTATTACGAATTACAGACATTTTTACCAAACAAAATACAAGACAATTTCTTTAACATTTAGCACTAAAGCTCAGAACCTTTTATTCTGAAAATGAGAACAAAAATATTCCAGACCAAAAAAAAAAAAAGCTAAAAAAAATGTGAAAGTGGTTTAATACATGTTAGAAGACCAATAAATAAATAAATAAATAAATAAATAAATAATAAATAAATAAATAAATAAATAAATAAATAAATAAATAAATAAATAAATAAATTAAATATTAAATATATAAATAAATAAATAAAAGCTTGGAATCACTACAAAAAACAACCCTAACATACACACTTCCCAAAGACTGACAGCTGGGTGGACAGCGCTTTGGATTCGTAGTCCTGAGGTTCCGGGTTCGATCCCCGGTGGAGGCGGAGACAAATGGGCAAAATGTTTCTTTCACCCCCTGATGCCTGCTGTTCACCTAGCAGTAAATAGGTACCTGGGAGTTAGACAGTTGCTGCTACGGGCTGCTTCCTGGGGGTGTGTGACAAAAAGAAGGTCTGGTCGAGGACCGGGCCGTGGGGACGCTAAGCCCCGAAATCATCTCAAGATAACCTCAAGATAACTGAAATATAACGTAATCAAATATGCTAAAAGACATAGAGGACTATTATAAGAAAAAAAGTAGTAGAAAAGTGAAAAATCAGTTCCCGAAATACTTCACAAACTTGAAAAAAATCATTAAGACAAAACATGAAGATTTTTCCTACCGTAAATCACTTAAATCTCAGAGATAAATACATCTCAGTGAAATTTTAATAGATGTATTAAAATAAATCTATTTTAATACATCGAACGCAAGACTACAAACTACAACAAAATACATTCCACAGAAATACCAATAGCAGAGGAAGAACAAAAAATACTCATCAACAGATATCAAATACAACTATGCATCAAATACATCAAAAACATCAAATACATCATATACAACATATACATCAAATACATCAAATACAACAGATATCCCCCTGGGTACTAAAGAACTGTCTATAACCCCTTAATTATCCCAATTATTTATTATTATCCAGGTCTCTCTCTAACCCAATTTTTATTAGTAGACAAATAGAAGATTGCATTTTGCTTATAAACAGACTGGTTAAACTGAGGCTTCTTTAACTATAGGTCCCATTAATTATAGGATCATTTAACTATAGGATCCTTTAGCTATAAGCTTCATTAATTATAGAATCCTTAATTATAAGATCCTTTAACTATAGAATCCTTTAAATATAGGCATCTTTAATTATAGGATCTTTTAATTATAGGCCTATAATTTTAGAAGTCTAATTGTAGGCTCCTTTAATTATAAACTTCGTTAATTATAAAAAAAACTAATTATTGACCCCTATAATTTTAATATAGACACCTCCTTAATTAATTGGGGTATATATATATGAGGCTGTTTAAGTAAACGGGGCTTATATAGCCTCTTAATAATACACTTTCTTTCGGTACGACAAAAAAATTAATGCTAAAATTCAAAAGTGCTAAGCTTAGGCTGTGAAGTAATTAGAACACAATACAAGCTTAGCAGATAAAGCAGCTAGAGTGGATGATCACACACACACACACACACACACACACACACACACACACACACACACACACACACACACACACACACACACACACACACACACACACACACACACACACACACACACACACACACAGGTGGAAACCGAGTATTCACATGAGCCACAGGGACGTTAGAAGGAACTTTTTCAGTGTCAGAGTAGTTAACAGGTGGAATGCATTAGGCAGTGATGTGGTGGAGGCTGACTCCATACACAGTTTCAAGTGTAGATATGATAGAGCCCAGTAGGCTCAGGAACCTGTACACCAGTTGACTGACAGTTGAGAGGCGGGACCAAAGAGCCAGAGCTCAACCCCCGCAAGCACAAATAGGTGAGTATACACACACACACACATACACAGTTTCAAGTGTAGATATGATAGAGCCCAGTAGGCTCAGGAACCTGTACACCAGTTGACTGACAGTTGAGAGGCGGGACCAAAGAGCCAGAGCTCAACCCTCGCAAGCACAAATAGGTGAGTATACACACACACACACACACACACACACACACACACACACACACACACACACACACACACACACACACACACACACACACACACACACACACACGCAAACAGGAGCCTCGTAAGTGCCATAATGACAGACATAAATATGTCAGACAATGGTGAGAGCCGGCAACACTATCAACACTAAAAGCCACCCCCCCCCCCCCCCACCTCTGGAGGAAGGGGGATGGGCGGGAAGGGAAAGGAGATGGGATGAGATGTAGGTTAGAGAGAGAGGGAGGAGAGGGGGTAAGTAAGATAGGTCATGGGAAGGGGAGGGAGAATGTGTATAAAATAAATGTGTAAATATAAATAAATGTGTATAAAAATAAAATCCTATTACAATAACATTATATGAGGCTGTTAATTTCTCGCCCCCTCAATGTTACCTTAGCTACGAGTGATTTAAATCAGCTTATAAATCAGCAACACAGCCACTAACGAAAGCTTAAATAAGGTCTCTTTCAAGATAATATGTACAACCGACGTGAGACCAACTCTAGTATATGCAGCTCCAGCTTTTGAGTCTGCAACACACGAAGCAAAACTAAACATGCAACAAAACCAATCTATATGAGGACAGATTAAATGATATGAATTTCACAATATTAGATGAGAGATGAAACAGAGGGGACATGATTACAACATGCAAGATACTAAGGGGGGGAATAGACTAAGTGAGCAACGACAGCCTCTTAATATTAAGAGGAAGTAGGACAAAAGGACATACATGAACGCTTAAAACATAAATAAGTCGAAGAAATGTAAAGAAATATTCGTACCCTGTACAGACGGTCAATAAGTGGAATGCACTGAAAAAAAGAAGTTGTAGAAGCCACCTCTAGCCACCACTTTAAGGTCAGATTGAACAAATAATTCCAGCGTCAGAATAATTCTATTATAACGTGAGGAACGTCTCAAAGCGCGGGCTCACTCGTGACGTCATCTCAGGTCACTCTTTGATTGGCTATCACACTTGCTCTGCACCACTCACTCGTGACGTCATCTCAGGTCACTCTTTGATTGGCTATCACACTTGCTCTGCACCACTCACTCGTGACGTCATCTCAGGCCACTCTTTGATTGGCTATCACACTTGCTCTGCACCACTCACTCGTGACGTCATCTCAGGCCACTCTTTGATTGGCTATCACACTTGCTCTGCACCACTCACTCGTGACGTCATCTCAGGCCACTCTTTGATTGGCTATCACACTTGCTCTGCACCACTCACTCGTGACGTCATCTCAGGCCACTCTTTGATTGGCTATCACTCTTCCTCTGCACCAATCTCCTCTCCCGTTGTATCCCCCGTAGGCGTATGTCGCTTCCTCGAGCGGGAACTCGGCTCCCGGCTGCCTGACTAGGCGCCATTTTCAGTAAGAATGCCTCCAAGCCTCACCCCTTAGAATTCCCTAAAACGGAAATTACCATAAAATGGAGCAGCTTCCACCTTGCCCACGTCAATTACAATATCCTCTTGGCCGTCTAGGACATCCGTAGGGTGGAATTAAATGACTTGAAGCAGGGAGAGGCTGCATTTAGACGGCCATCGTAACACCTTCAAGAGGACTAGACCAAATAAAGGCATGGAACAACACTTGGCCAATGGAATTCAATGTGAATAAGTGCCATGTTATGTGGAATAGGAGATAATGGACCACATACAACCTACATATTATGCGGAAGTGATCTGACAAAGAGAGAGATCTATGGGTGGTTCTAGACCGTCACCAGAGGAACTCATAACATTGTGCGAGGTGTCTAAGACTAGGCTTCAGAATCGCTTTTACATACATAAACAGTGAAATATTAAAAGATATTTTTGTCACGACCTTCGTGAGACCAAAATTGGAATATGCAGCGGTTGTATGATGCTCACATCTCAAAAAGCACTTGAATAAACTGGACAGGGGTGCAATGGCTTCCGGAATTGAAAACCAAGAGCTACGAAGATAGGCTAGAGGCGTTAAATTTGCCAAATCAGGAAAATAGAAGAAAAAGAGAAAGACATGATCACGGTATACAAAATTTATAACAGGAATCGACAAAATTGACAAAGAGAAATTCTTGAAACCTGCAGCTTCAAGAACAAGAGGTCATAGATTCAAGCTAAGGAAGAAAAGTTGCCGAAAAATATATATATTTTAGAAAGTTCTTTTTTTTTTTTTTGCAAAGTGGTATAGGAGATATAGTTTCAAAGTGTCAAATAAAGAGCGTAGCTACCTGTAACTACCCTTAGGTATAATTACACACACACACACACACACACACACACACACACACACACACACACACACATACACACACACACACACACACACACACACACACACACACACACACACACACACACACACACACACACACACAGTAGGCTCAGGAATCTGTACACCAGTTGATTGACAGTTGAGAGGCGGGACCAAAGAGATAAAGCTCAACCCCCGCAAACACAATTAGGTGAGTACACACACACACACACACACACACGGCACGCGACAGAGTGAAGAGCCCAGAGCAGTGTTGTGTTTTACTGTGGCAGAAAATGTGTGTTGTGTGTTCTTGGCAAAGCAACTAAGAAGGTACTGAAGAAGCAATTAGCGGCGACCCACTCCACAACTGGCCTCGTGAATCCTTCCCCCCTCCCCCACCCCCCCTCTACCTCCTAACGCCCCCTTCCCCCCTCCTCCTCCCCCCCTCTTCAGCCTCTCCCCCACCTCCACTAGGTGTCAAATACCTACCTCAGCTCCCCACAGCAATTCCTACCTGCCTATACACCCAGCTGTTGTAGTTCATCTCGGCACCCGAGTCGGCTGTATTAGCCTAATCTATTCTAAACTTAATTTAGCCTAATCTATCCCAACCAAATCTAACCCTAATCTAGCCTAATAACACGCGACGAAACGTATCCTAATATACCTTAACTTGAACTAACTAAACTTAACTTATCGGCTGTATTAGCCTAATCTATTCTAAACTTAATTTAGCCTAATCTATCCCATCCAAATCTAACCCTAATCTAGCCTAATAATACGTGACGAAACGTATCCTAACATACCTTAACTTGAACTAATTAAACCTAACTTAATTCAACCTCACCAAATACAGGATTTGTTCATACTATATTTGGCCGAGTCTAGCTACTATAGACAAGCATGACTATCAATATCAACCCAACTACCACTTTCAATGCTCTTCTCCGCAATCACCACCAATACAACAACGACCACCATCGCAGTTGTCAACTGCATGTCTACCACTACCATCCTTGTAATAATCTTCAGCCTAGTTAACACTACCATAATTAACATCTAAACGCCTCCCAATACCACCACAATTAACCACACCGAACACCACCACAGCTGCTACCATCAACAATGACTATTACCACCACCACAATCGCAGCTGTCACCTCATCTTTCTTCACTACCACCATCATAACAACCTTCACAACTACCACCACAGTTAACACGACCCAAAATACCACCGCCCATACCACCACCCAAAGCTACCACCACCACCACCACCACCTTCCCACAAACTACCAGAACCCGAACATACTACCTCCAACCTAAACTACCACCACCACCCCAAACTACCATCATCCCACCACCAAAATTACCACAACCACAACTACGCCAAAAGTGCGACAATCCTAAGATCTTTCCGAATAGAAAGGAATTCACAGTTTACTCCAGAAAGAGACCGCTCTCTCTCTCTCTCTTAGACATCTAAACGATGAAATTAAGACATCTAAAAAAGGGATTGAAACTAAGACATCTAAACAATGAAACTATAGGACATAAAAGCCTCAAATCAACAGAAAATTAAACAAAAATAAAAAAATTCCTCGTTAGCAAAATACAAAAGAATAGTGAAAACCTTTTTTTGGTTGTTCCTATCACAAGCGTAAAGTACCAATATATATATATATATATATATATATATATATATATATATATATATATATATATATATATATATATATATATATATATATATATATATATACAATATATATAATGTGTGTATATCACGAAAATAAACACGTGATTAAAAATGTGACAGTGTCAGACCACGGAGGAAAATTCAAACAGGAATTTCCTTAAGTACTTTCGTATATTAATACATCTTCAGAAGGAGTCAATATATATAATTTCTTGTGGAAAAGTACCAACACAACTTCTTATTTAAGATCTTCGTTCAATAGTTTCACAATACAATTTCTCGAGAAAAATTGCTAGGATATAACCGGCTGTTTCTAAAGCTTTAACTTTTAACTCCGCTAATTCTTTCAGTGTAAAGTGTTTTCTGGGGGAGGGAGGAACCGGGCCTTGCAGGCCATTGATAACAGAGGCCAAGAAGCGTAGATAGAGTTATAAGACCAGCGATAAAACCCACATTTTAGAGTTTTATGCAAACCTTAATAGCACTAGTAATGCTTCGAGTTCCCCCACACACACAGAACTAACAACAACAGTTAAGACAATCACATGATCAACAACGCTAGTGTCTCCCACAGTATTGATCCTGGTGGGGTCCCCCCATTATTGACCTCTAAATAACACTAATGAAACAGGTTGTATACCTTTATATATTGCATCAAATAAGTCCATAATACGTGTTCTTAAACTTCCTTAATATACCGCAATTTAGTTTTTTTAAACGAATTGGACGATTGCGTAAATAATACGATGCATTAGATGAGAGGACAGGTTGTAGGGCACGACCCGAAAGGGAAGGAAGAAAGGAATTATCAAGGGAAAGCGCCAAGCCATTACGACTATATAGCACTGGGAAGGGGTCAGGATAAGGATTTGGGATGGGACGGAGGGAAGGAATGGTGCCCAACCACTTGGCCGGTCGGGGATTGAACGCCGACCTGCATGAAGCGAGACCGTCGCTCTACCGTCCAGCCCAAGTGGTTGGTTGACCCGAAAGGGAGATAAAACACTATATAACGTATTATGAACCGGTTGACGGAGATCGATTTCCCCTCAACCGGCTAACACCAGCGACGAGAGGGGATTGCCGGCGCGTAAACAAGAGGGGAAATGAAGTGCCCCAAGTCCCCATTACTCATGTTAATGGCCGAGATTTTCGCTTTTATGCTCCACATTCCGGCATTTTATCCCCTCTGGGGTATGTGTGATAAGAGACAATTATATCAGCATGGTAATTAAGGTGTTTTATGAGCATTAAATTAAAACACAAACGAGGGGAAAGGGGGGGGGATGGAGAGAGAAAGGGGGGGTGAGGAGATAGAGGGGGAAAGGTAGGGGGGTAGAGTTTGTTATTTTCTTCAATCTGACAGGTTAATCAAGGGGGCAGTGTAAGCTCCTTGGGCGTGGGGGGTGTTATACCAATTACTATGACGGCAGGGCATGCACCTTACACGCCTTAACCACCACCACCATCACGCCTTTTCCACGTCATACCTGATCAACCAGGCTGTGACTCATACGGCAGGCTGCGAGCAGCCGCGTCCAACAACCTGGTTGATCAGTCCAGCAACCAGGAGGCCTGACCGGGCCGCGAGGACTCTAAGCCCTACGGAAGCACCTCAAGGTAACCTCAAGGTACCCACCCACGCCACTTGGGATCCCTACCCCACGTGCCCACCGTGACTTGAGCAGGGAGGGGGCGGCCCTTTTCTCACTACTGCACGCCCCTGGTTCAATTCCCCCTCTCACCCGCCAAGACACATTTCACTGATTTGTTCAGCTCGTATTGGCAGATCTCAGAGCCAGAAGCACCTTAATAGCCGGTCAATCCACGCTAAAGACCATATACGATCTCCATAGCTACCACTATCAATGCTGTTCACCGCAATCACCACCAATACAACAACCACCACCATCGCAGTTGTCAACTGCATATCTACTACCACCCTTGTAATAATCTTCAGCCTAGTTAACACTACCTTAATTAACATTCAAACTCTTCCCAGTGCCACCCTAGACCACCACAATTAACCACACCGAACACCACCACAGCTGGCGCCCAATCACGCCACGCGTCCGATCAATCATTACCAATCATCCACAATCACCCGGCACAGTGCTGCCAGATTGGGCTACAAATAGCGAATTGGGCTACTTTTGAGAGCCCTGCGCTCCCAAATTATACCAAAGTCCATTTAATGGCAGAATTTAGCCATTTTGTGTACAAACTTTTATATATCATATTATTAATTATAACAGTAATCGAAAAAAGTCATAGTTTGTATATACAAGAGATGAAACAGAGAGCCGTGAGCTAGAGCGATGTGCTGAGTCCATAAGGAGGCCGAGCTTCCGGAAATACCTTCCTGTGATTGGCTGTTGCGGGGAATATCAACACTCTTTTACGAATCAAATTTAAACTAAGAAATAGGTCCTTGTGCACAACAACAAGGTTGTTGTGAAAAAGAACAGCAATTTCTGTTTTGCACCTGACAGAAATCTCCGTCTAATTGAATAATTTACTCGAATAAGAGGGCAGAGCAGCGTATCATTATTTGCGTGAGGCAACCCCCACTGATGACGTCACAAGCTAGGTAGCCAGCCCATGTTTCTGTAACACTCGTTACGTCCTGCATTATTTAATTATAACTTCATTAATGTTTTTAAATACTTAACCCTTCACTTTTTATGTAAATTAAAGTTGAAGCAGAATGTCATAAGCAAGGATGTTGTGCTGAATAAAGATGATTTATTAAGTGGATGGAGCCTTCAGCTGATCCCTTCCTGTGATTGGCTGTTGTGTGAATGTCAACAAAGAATCTCTACCAAGTGTGCGGAGCTTGGAACCTCCTACCCGAGCCCAACAACCCGCCTTATGGGTTGCTGTTTGGCTATTTATAGTGCGTTGGAAAAAACAGAGATGGCGCTAGTAGTTTTTGTAGGGTAATTTGTTATAAGTGTAATTTGATGTCAACAGATGGCGTAAGCTGTACCTTATGGCCACTGTTGACCTGCCAGTTGATAGTGTTCTCTTCTGCCGACAGATGGCATCAGCTGTGTTATTATTACTTCCGAATTCCCTTTAAACACTGATCTACAAATCCCGTAGCTTATGATAAGGTTTTATACCATTTATGATAAGTATTAGATAACTAGAGTTCCGCAATTACTTTTATTTATCAACTGTTGAGGATATCATCATATAACGTCTGGTTAGGACGTTGTTGTTGTTGTTATAGATTCAGCTACTCGGAACAAGTTCCAAGTAGCACGGGCTATGGTGAGCCCGTAACTTACCTGGCACAGGAGTGGGGCAAGTAGCGGTTAGGACGTACTGCTCTCGATTGATGTAGATTAAGCCACCCAAGAGGTGGCACGGGCATGAATAGCCCGTAAATATTGCTCTCGTAATATTATTCAGGGGGGTGGGGGAACTATCAAGTGAAAGCGCCAAGCCATTACGACTATTTAGCACTCGGAAGGGGTCAGGATAAATCTCAAAAGGATTTGAGATGGAACGGGGGAAAGGAATGGTGCCCAACCTCTTGGGCGGTCGGGGATTGAACGCGGACCTGTAGGAAACGAGACCGTCGCTCTACCGTCCAGCCCAAGTGGTTAAGCGTAATATTATTAAAACAACAATTTATGCATATAATAACAGCATTTCACACTAAAAATACTTGGATATTTTGAAATTTGGTAGTGAATTCCAATCAAGGAATCTCCTATGACTTTTTAATCATTTTATGTACTTATTACTTATTATTAAATTTTTAAGTACTTACTATAATAATTAAATAAATTATTTTATTTAATATTTAAATTAAATGATAAAATAATAGGTAATAATAAATCATTGTGTAGGGGGACAGGCAGCCAGTGTATATATACATGTTAGGCTTATACCAAGGTCCCACAAAGGTGCCACAAAGGTGCCAAATTAAAGACTGGGAGCTGCCGGGGCGGGCCCAAGGGCTGTTGGCGGCCCTGGCCAGGCTGAACTTCAGCGCCCTTATAATCACCATTGTTTAATAATCTTCACAGTGAGAAACAAATATAGGAATAGTTTATTACAACATACACGGTAAAGAAAACAACTCGGAAACTAAGGAAATAAAGCTGCCGAAAAAACATTAAAGTCCACTTCAAGTTCAAGTATGTTTATTGAGACAATAAAAAAATACATCTCAAAGGGATAGAGTAGCTTAGGCTATTTCTACCCCATCCCCCCCCTCTACTTCAAGTCCCTCAAGGGTCGCACTAATTCAGTGAGTACAAATACACAAATCACAATACAAGAATCCCATTTAACATAGCAGGTTAAAAGAGAGAGAGAGAGAGAGAGAAGATTAAGCCACCCAAAAGGTGGCATGGGCATGAATAGCCCATAAGTGGTGGCCCTTTTGAGCCATTTCCAGTATCATTAGATGATACTGGAGATCTGTGGAGGTGCGACTGCACCCTGCGTGACGGAAGATGTCTCCTGTGCAGGTTAAAATAGGAAGCGCAGCATATAAGTGTTACAAGTGAGTTACAAGTTACAAGAGAACAAGTGAGAAGGCGGTGGAGGCCAAAACTGGAATTGCACACTGATTTTAATGCAGATATGTCGTGATTATCATAATATAAAGATGTTAAGGCACGAAAACCCTTTTATTCGTTAAATTGTATAAGGCAATTAAAAGAACCTAACTCACAGCCTCTCTGGTCAAAGTCCCTCAACATGCTAAACATATACTCACTCTACACATTCTCGTGTCCTATCTACATGTACAAAACCCTTGTGCATGGTCGGGCTTCGGTTGGTGCAAGGTTTCATAGGTTTTGTTCGGTTCGTTCATGCTAGGCTTGCAGTTACACAACTGGTCGGGGTCCGCTTACACAACTGGTCGGGGTCCGCTTACACAACTGGTCGGGGTTCGGGGTACACAACAAACTACCACTCACTGGTTGAATAGGGGATGCCTAATGAACTATCCACCTATGGCGGCAAAAAATCAATATATATATATATATATATATATATATATATATATATATATATATATATATATATATATATATATATATAATATGTGTGTATGTGTATATGTGCAGAAATAATATTAATAAAACAATTAACATCGTGGTAGTGTACTCTATATATCAAAATATATTACTTTGAAACCCCTATCAGTCACAAAAAAAAATTGGACTACTCTTATTTCAAATTCGTTACTTTTAGACCGTCAGCTCACTACTTTCAGCAATTTAGATCTGGTAACCCTGATGTCCCGGCCCGCCCTCCATCAGTGGCTACTCAGTAACTGCAGTGTCAGGCGTTCCAAATTCCGTGCACCAAGAGCCAATGTATATTGTAATCTCTCTGTTAATTTCCAGAATGCATTCCAGGAATCTTGAACTTAAATCAAAACGCCGTATGGGGCAATCTAATTACCTCATACCAGGTTCTAATCTATAGATTAGAACCTGTTTACATGCGTTAGGTGACTTATATAAAAGATTCAAAACGCATCATCATTGCTTTTGAAAAGGCATCCTATATTAGGCTGCGTTTTGAAAAAAAAACTCGAATTATGTTTAAACTACATGAAGAAAAGAGTAACATGAAGTTACTAGTACAGTACACTTGTGCTTACCAGAGAGAGCAGTGGAGAGTAACGTGTAGGTTGAGGCAGGACTGTCTGCCTTTTCCTCACCTTCCGAGGTAATTGTTAGGGTGCTTCCTTGTACACATTCACCGCCTCACTGGTCATCTTGATGTTTACCTTCTTACTACGACAATTAAAGCTCTCCAACCACCCACTGGTTAGGTTACCTTGAGGTGCTTCCGGGGCTTAGCGTCCCCGCGGCCCGGTCGTCGACCAGACCTCCGACCTGGTTGCTCTGAGGTTGAACACCCTTGACCTCTCATTGTTCTCATTTATCTAAGCACTCAAATAATGAGAATGTTCTTATATCCGAGCACATAAGAATTAAGGCGACAGCCTGCAGAAGGCCTATTGGCCCATACCTGTTAGCGTCTGTTTATATTCACTCAACTATTTCACTTTTTAAACAAAAATCTAACGTCTGCCTTTCACAACTTTTGCAGCACTTAATGAAGGTCCCACACTTAGAACTTGCTGTTATAGTATGAGGGTTGGTAGCAAGTGTACACACAGTCGTAAGTGCCAGGCAGAGAGTACAGGCAAGGGGGCCAGAAGCCGATCACGAGGACAAAGCGCATTATAAACTTGAATTTTAACCTATAAACTGATGGTTTTCCTGTTCTCTGTGGATACGAGGCGAAACTATCACTTGATGAACGCGTTCCACTCATGTTTGTCCGGAATTGCTAAAGTTTTACAGCCGTAAATGTAAAATAAATGCGAGCACCTGGGGCGGGAACGTCCACAATGGCGATGTAAACATTGCAGGAGGTCGCTTAGAGTACGACGCCGCGCCTCGTGGGTCCCGGCCTTATCAAAACATGGGAAAGATAAGGTTTTATTACTATTATAATTGATTTAAAATTTACACATACCTAATTTACACATATATATGCGAATAAAGTTTAAAAGGTCCCCAAGCCAATATGCAATCGAAAACTTTTGACCCATGAAGGATTCGAACCCGGGCAGCCAGAGTCTCCAGTGCTGTTCCCACTCAGCACTATTGCTCACGGTTTATAATGGAAGTTAGCTATAACAATTACTTTGTTACTATAATCGACTTCTAACAACTGCATGGCAGTATCGTAGTCGACATCACTTGGAATCAGATGATCAATAATAGCCTTTGCTTCTCCCTCAAGGGTACTTCGCAAATAAAGGTATTTTATTTTGTTTTATTAACTGAACGTTTAGGGTTTACTAGTGAATCGAACGTGTTCCCGTAAGATTCAAAGTTTTCGTCATCTTTGCCGTGAAACTTAGGCAAATCAATGGTAGGAAGACGAACTTCATTAAATGGTTCAGATATATTTGCTCCACTCGCTATTTTTTATCTTTATTAAATAATATACAATATAAATCATATATACATCAATTTTACAAGGAATTACTACATTACATATACAGTTGTATAATTATCATTAAACAAGTGTTTCATATTATCACAGAGCATGAACTTTAAACCCCTAAATGTTGCAATTTGTTTCCCTTAAATGATTTACAATTTTAAGATTACATTTATATATATGTTCTAAGAACTGTATTAATTTATCCAGACGATCTTGGATATGCTGTTCATATTGTGCCGTTTCGGCATGGAAGGTGTCGAGTTTATCTGGCTCAGTATTGTGTTGAATGAGGATTTGGAGATGAAAATTCGCAGCCTCATTCGTTCTTGGTAATTTTTGTTTAGCCACTTCTATGTGGCTTTCATGTACTTTGGATGTTACAATTGACTGGATTAATGGATCACACACTTGTGTAGTTGTCTAGTCACGTGTCCTTTGTGACTCACGTATGATCTGACATCACGTACGTACACGTGATGTCAGATCATCGTGACATGTACGTGATGATATGTCACGTACAACATACTATTGTTAGACATTTTGTCTGTTGTACAGGTTGTTGAATTTGGTTGTGTTAGCTCTATAATTTCGTGAGCAAATATTTAGTAATAATAGCCTAAGGTTAATACCTAATCACTAGGCTTGAATCCTGCCTCTTGTAGAGGCTGGTACATAAAATATTAAAATAATTATATATAAATCATTTGAGTGATGATCAAGTGACACTATAGGAATTTCCCGCAAGCTTGCTTATCATTATCGCTCTTGGATGGATAGCAACACTTCCTATTACTCAAAGATAAAATAATTACATATAAATGTTTATAATATGGTAATATAAGATAATTATATATGTATCACAACTCGTAATGCAATGAATCCCACCCTATTTTGGGTCTGCACAATTGTTTAAAGGTTGCTAGGCTAGACAATTTTTAGTTCAGCTCTAGAGAAGAAATATTATCCTACACTGATACTGTTCAGCACAAGTGCTTGAATTGGACTATTCTGGACAATATTTAATTCAAAACCAGCCCAATATTGTCCTATCCATCATAAGGGTTGGCACAAGTAATGAAATATAATGTCCATTAAATAAAATGATGCGATATTTTATTTGATTATTTTATATTAAATGACACTCTTATTTAGAGAAATGTATGTATAATTTGAATTTATAACCAATATATTTATAATAAATTTATAAATTGATTTATAACATCAAATCTGATATTTAATTATAATTTATTAATTTGTTAGTAACCCTAACACGAAATTGATCCACACTATTATTGGATAAAGTTATGTGAAAGTATAGTCACAATTTGGTTAGATTTAATTTGTGCTTCAACTTAAAAAATTAAATTAACACAGAATTAAAACACCACCGTTTTGTGAGAATATAATCTACGAAAATGACCCGATAATTTTGGCGATGCGCATTTTAACTACGTACTGCATTTATTGGTATTATTTATTTATTTGGCTCCTATTTAACCTGTATTAAGGTTCGGAACAATAATTATATAATAAGGAACATTATATATATATTATATATAATAATTATACAATAAGGAACAATAATTATATAATGTTCAGTAGCACTACTGCATGAACTGTGGTTATCTTGAGATGATTTCGGGGCTTAAGTGTCCCCGCGGCCCGGTCCTCGACCAGCCCTCCACCCCCAGGAAGCAGCCCGTGACAGCTGACTAACACCCAGGTACCTATTTTACTGCTAGGTAACAGGGGCATAGGGGGAAAGAAACTCTGCCCATTGTTTCTCGCCGGCGCCTGGGATCGAACCCAGGACCACAGGATCACAAGTCCAGCGTGCTGTCCGCTCGGCCGACTGGCTCCCCCCTGTGGTTGAGAATTGACGAGGAAGGTTGCTGGTGACTGAGCAGTCTATTTCTACAGCTGATTATTTAATAAATTATTTATTGGTACTAGTTCTTATTTGTTTGGATCATAATCATGAACCTGGTTCGAATCACCAAAAGATTGGGAGATTCGAACCGGTTCTTGTGTTATCTTGGTTCAAAGGACCAAAAGATGTGGGGAATTCTGACTCGTGAGATATGATTTAATTTATTTTAATTATTGATTAATGGCTTAATTTGTTGTAATTTTATTTATGATGTATAATTTATTTATTTATTATTTCTTTCGATAGCTTAGTTGACTGTATGGATATAAATTATCCCACAAGTCATATCCCAACACAACTAGGGGTTAATTAATTATAGTAGCCTATCATTCGAGAATTTATCGATTGACAGGAACATTTATACTGTGTTAGTTTATTAATCTACTGGAGTTAGCTTGTACTCAAGCACCTTATCTGATCTGAAGGCTTTAGTATGGGTACAACTGTGGGACATCTGAGCAATCAGCCCAATAATAACACCGTAGCCTATGGCGTCTGTTCCCACATGAAGTAACCGGTTGATGTCGCTAGGTTTCCCCTGTGACCACTGAAGATCTGTGAGGTTGGTTGAAGTTGCGGGAGCTGAAAAGAACATAGGGGATGGTTCGTGTTACCGAGTGCAAACGTAGCCGCCTAGAGTGCTTCTGTAATAACCCGAAGCGCTACTACCCTTACTCCTCTCAATTGAAGAGATTTGTTCGTTTCACAATGGCCGCCTCCATCCCTCCCCGGCTTGGTAACACCACCAGAACCGGTTCCATTTCTGTACCACTTGGGCTGGACGGTAGAGCGACGGTCTCGCTTCATGCAAGTCGGCGTTCAATCCCCCCGACCGTCCAAGTGGTTGGGCACCATTCCTTCCCATCCCAAATCCTTATCCTGACCCCTTCCAAGTGCTATATAGTCGTAATGACTTGGCTCTTTCCCCCTGATAGTTCCCTTCCTGTCCTCTTCAGTGTCATCTGACAACCTGGTGAAGGAAATCCTACCGGTCATTGATCAACAGACAGCTAGAGGTACACGATCCCACTTTCATTGGCTGCAGTATAGTTCCACAAGAGTGACCCACCATATGGGTCTCTTGCAGAACCAGCACTCCAGCCACCACCATCTATTCCGCCTCCTAGGCATGCTGCAATGGTCTGCAATGAGGCCATCCCAGCTGGATTGCTTGTGGGCAATCCAGCTGGGATGCTTCCATTGTATACTGGGTGGCTGCAACAACACCACATGACTGCTCGACTTAGAGCCGTAGCAGCTCCTCATGCAGGTGATTTCCTATTAGCAACACCAATATGAGCAACCAGCATGCGTCTCACACCATAGTGACTCTCCGCCTTGCTGCCCCATTCCACACCGAATATAGGTGTATTTGCGGTGAGGTGGTGGCTGACAGGTACAGCAGGCATGCCAGCTCTGCTAAAGCACAGGGGGGATGGCACTCAAGACACAGTAAAGTCAATTATATCATTATCAGGAGCCTTACTACAGCTGGTTGTCCAGCAGAGAGAGAGCCCCTTTACCTAATGCCCCGTACCTCCGAGTAGCCTGTTGGTCACCAGATGAGATCACAGTGAAACCCTGGAAGAATGGTAGACAGTTGGCAAGGGAATATATGTGCTTTTCAATCTTGTCTAACACCTACATTGACTTCAATGTTGCACATCCGGGTGATGCTGACATTGACAGGAAAGCAGCCAAGTCTCATAAATATTGAGATCTGGATCACCACTACAGTTTTGTCCCCATTGCCTAGGAGACGTTTGGTGCCACTAGTTTTTTGAAGGATCTGGGCTCTAAGCTAATTGAAACAAGAAGAGACCCAAGAGCTTCCAGCTTCCTCACCGTGGCGATCCAGAGAGGAAATGCTCACTACATCCATGGTTCCTGCCCGCCATCTGAGGAGCTGGAGGAACTCTACAACCTGTGACAACTAACCTTATACATGTTACCAATGTTGTAACCCATTTTGTGAAATGGATTAATATATATATATATATATATATATATATATATATATATATATATATATATATATATATATATATATATATATATATATATATATATATCGAGTTACAGCGATTAAATCTGATTTTCCTCTGTGTTTTAATACGAATGTGTAAATTTTAAATCAATTATAATAGTAATAAAACCTTATCTTTCCCATGCTTTGATAAGGCCGGGACCCGCGAGGCGCGGCGTCGTACTCTAAGCGACCTCCTGCAATGTTTACATCGCCATTGTGGACGTTCCCGCCCCAGGTGCTCGCATTTATTTTACATTTACGGCTGTAAAACTTTAGCAATTCCGGACAAACATTAGTGGAACGCGTTCATCAAGTGATAGTTTCGCCTCGTATCCACAGAGAACAGGAAAACCATCAGTTTATAGGTTAAAATTCAAGTTTATAATGCGCTTTGTCCTCGTGATCGGCTTCTGGCCCCCTTGCCTGTACTCTCTGCCTGGCACTTACGACTGTGTGAACACTTGCTACCAACCCTCATACTATAACAGCAAGTGCTAAGTGTGGGACCTTCATTAAGTGCTGCAAAAGTTGTGAAAGTCAGACGTTAGATTTTTGTTTAAAAAGTGAAATAGTTGAGTGAATATAAACAGACGCTAACAGGTATGGGCCAATAGGCCTTCTGCAGGCTGTCGCCTTAATTCTTATGTGCTCGGATATAAGAACATTCTCATTATTTGAGTGTTTAGATAAATGAGGACAATGAGAGGTCAAGGGTGTTCAACCTCACAGCAACCAGGTCGGAGGCCTGGTCGACGACCGGGCCGCGGGGACGCTAAGCCCCGGAAGCACCTCAAGGTAACCTAACCAGTGGGTGGTTGGAGAGCTTTAATTGTCGTAGTAACAAGGTAAACCTCAAGATGACCAGTGAGGCGGTGAATGTGTACAAGGAAGCACCCTAACAATTACCTCGGAAGGTGAGGAAAAGGCAGACAGTCCTGCCTCAACCTACACGTTACTCTCCACTGCTCTCTCTGGTAAGTACAAGTGTACTGTACTAGTAACTTTTTTTTATTTTGCAATTTGGACACAATTTGTTTTTTTGTTTTGTTTTTTTTAAACGCATCCTTATTTAGGGAAAACAGTTTTATATTTACGGAGTTTCAATTAAAGTTCTTGATTGATTTTCTGTAAACGAAATTCTCGGGTACACTCAAATAGGTTTTGAATTCCATATTTCACATTATCGTCAATAAGTATCCAGGAATGCATTCTGGAAGTTTTTAGAGGGGATTACAGTATGCATAGGCTGTTGATAAGTGCAACTGTGCACGGGCAAGTGAATGCAAGAGGTTGTTGCTACCATCTATGCTAAATGGAAGACTCTTCAGATCTCAGTGAATAAATATTTTAATCATAATTATTTTTACATAATTAAGCACCTTCCCCTTCGATAACCAGCAACCAACTGGAGCCATAAACTTTTTACATTAATAGGGAAATATGTGATCGTACCGCACTTTCTCCCAAGGCGCATGCGCAGCAGAGGGGGGGAGGGGGGCAGACATTAGACGCTGCCAGACGTACTGTGTAATTATGCAATGTCTTTATGTATGCAAATATTCTCTTTTTATCGCCTTGTTATCTCAGGGATAAGAAGAGACTGACTCTCTCTCTCTCTCTCTCTCTCTCTCTCTCTCTCTCTCTCTCTCTCTCTCTCTCTCTCTCTCTCTCTCTCTCTCTCTTCCTTCAGCTGTTTACAATAAACAAATTTGAGAGCAGAATCCAACCGGCTTCCTCTCTGAGGCCAAGTTAAAACCGAAGAAACTAATTTCATTCGCAAGACTCGGTCCCCCCGAATGACGTTTTATTGAGTAATTTTAGTAGTGGGGAATGTTAATTGGTGGGTTTTAAGGTTCCATAAGACAAGGGGCCGGTTTACGGCCAGAGATGGACATTGTTATGTCATCTCAAGGGAGGAACGGAAGGGGGGGGATGGAAGGGAGGGAGAGAGAGAGAGAGGTGCGAAGGATAGTGAGAGGGAGAGGGACGGTGGGAGTGGGTATAGGGGAGGGAGAGGTTTCTAGAGAGAGGGGAATGGAAAAGAGGGTAAATTAGATAAATGGGCTTACGGGCTATTCATGCCCGTGCCACCTCTTGGGTGGCTTAATCTTTATCAATCATCAATCGATAAATGGGTATAAAGTCTACTCCCCTTTTGCTCTACTGATAACCTGGTGATTAATTCATAGGTAAGGGGGGTGGGGGTAGGGTGGAGTGGGGTGGGGGTAGGTGGAGGGATGGAGGGGGGGGTGGGTGGGGGTGTTGGGGGGGTGGATGATTGGAAGCAAATCCGACTTGAACGACCGTACTGTTATTTTACGTAAGGCAACTGAGGTTTAGAGAAGGATAGCTAGATTACCTCTTCCTCGATTATCTATAGAAGCATTCACGTTCAAGTACTTTATTCATAAATGATTGTATATTGATTTTAAGAAACATATTGACGTCGACCAATTAAAACTCCGTTGATATGTGTGGATTATATTATTAGAGGCTATGTGGGAGCTGTAATGGCCCCTCACCACACCTTGGGGAGAGACGGGATAGAGGAGACATGATAACGACATTTAAGATTGTCAGTGAAAGACTATATAGACATAACATTACGAATCACATATGGTTGTTAAAAAAAAATCTTACCTAGCCTAAGATTAGTGAATTTACAAAATAAACCAGATTCTACTCTCTTGCAAGAAAGCAAGAGAGTAGAATCATTACATTAGACTTAGACATTAGTAACATTAGACTTAGACATTAGTAACATTAGACGTAGACATTAGACTTAGACATTAGTAACATTAGACGTAGACATTAGACTTAGACATTAGTAACATTAGACGTAGACATTAGACTTAGACATTAGTAACATTAGACGTAGACATTAGACTTAGACATTAGTAACATTAGACGTAGACATTAGACTTAGACATTAGTAACATTAGACGTAGACATTAGACTTGAGGTAAGGCGGGGTTGGGGAGCTATCGTTCGACCCTACAAATAGATTTACGGTGTTCACCCACACATCCACTGACAAACAACCTCACAGTTTCAATTAACATGAAGAAGGGAAACAGCCGTTACCGAAGAGTTAATTGCCTGTTCTCATCGTTAAAGAAGACTCGTTTCCCTCCTCAATACACAAGAACGACTTCACTTCTGATTAAAAATATTTCTTCTTTTCCATTTTTTTTTAGAGAGAGAGAAAGGGAGATAAAGTGAGATCGTACAGAATCTTTTTTTCACTATTTACCCCCTTTTTTTGTAAGTAGAAAATATGGAAATAATTTGAATCTGAATTTTTTGCCTCCACTGCTGTTAATGATAAATTAACATATATTCAACAAACTGTAGATTAGGTTAGCCACATAGTGAGAAAAAGACATCTTTCAACATCAAAACAGGAGAGAAACATGGGAGATATAACAGATAGGAAAAGAAGATATAATACACAGATCTCCAGTATCAGCTTCTTGATACTGGTAATGGCTCAAAAGGGCCACCACTTACGGGCTATTCATGCCCGTGCCACCTTTTGGGTGGCTTAATCTTCATCAATCAATCTTATCAAGATATAATCAGCATGCACAAATAGCCTTCAAGATCTTAGACAAGAGGCTTGAGAACATTGTGTAACTGTGTAACACCACTCATTGGGGATGCTATCCCCTGTAGCCAGGCCTCAGCTCTGAGAAAAGACTGAGAACGCTGGATCTTACACTCACTGGAGAAACAGCGGAGACATGATAGAGACATGCAAGATTCTAAATAATTCTCAAAGTGAGCAAAAAAAAAAGCAAAACAAGATGACATATATGGACATATAGATACTGCCTCTGGAGATACTGCCTCTGGGAAATACTGCCCCTGGAAGATACTGCCCCTGGGAGATACTGCCTCTGGGAGATACTGCGTCTGGAGATACTACCTATGGGAGATACTGCCTCTGGGAGATACTGCCTCTGGGAGATACTGTCTCTGGGAGATACTGCCTCTGGGAAATACTGCCTCTGGGAAATACTGCCTCTGGGAGATACCGCCTCTGGGAGATACTGCCTCTGGGAAATACTGCCTCTGGGAGATACTGCCTCTGGGAGATACTGCCTCTGGGAAATACTGCCTCTGGGAGATACCTGCCTCTGGGAGATACTGCCTCTGGGAGCTACTGCCTCTGGGAGATGCTTCCTCAGAATTCCTCTAGAGTGCCTGACCCCCAGACTTGACGGGGGCTGACAAGGGGACCAGTTCATGATCTTAAGCGGCGTCCATTGTTTCAGGAATTCCTGGTTGCAATCTTCCTTCGCTGGCCAAGAGGTCCATTCTTCAAGCATCAGATAGTTTTTTATTCTCTACTGCACAAGTACCATAAATCTCCCACAGTGTCGCCATCTTAAGCTGAGAAAGCTTGGAGAGGTAGGGGGAGGGGGGGGGGAGGAGGGTCATCAATGCTGAAACTGGGAGCGGTTTTTGGTGTCGTTCCTGATAAAGCTGAGAAAGATTAGGGTCATCTACGATAAAGCTGAGAAAGATTAGGGTCATGTACGATAAAGCTGAGGAAGATTAGTATAATCTACGATAAAGCTGAGCAAGATTAGTATCATCTACGATAAAGCTGAGAAAGATTAGTATCATCTACGATAAAGCTGAGAAAGATTAGTATAATCTACGATAAAGCTGAGCAAGATTAGTATCATCTACGATAAAGCTGAGAAAGATTAGTATCATCTACGATAAAGCTGAGAAAGATTAGTATCATCTGCAATAAAGCTGAGCAAGATTAGTATCATCTACGATAAAGCTGAGAAAGCTTGGGTTTTTAAAGCTTTACCCCCACGTATAGTTCATATTCCCCAAGCCGACTTAGTTTTCCCCTTCACCCGAAAATCCCGGGTTCGAATCCCGGGCGGGGGACAGAAATGGCTTGGGCGTGCCTTCTATCACCTTATCCCCCTGTTCACCCAGCAGTTAGTCAACTTGTTGTGGGGTTGCATCCTGGGGTGGGGTCATCAGTTCAACCTGGGGGAGGGGGGGTTAGGGAGGAAGGGGGTAGGCGTAGATATAAGCCTAACATATATATATATATATATATATATATATATATATATATATATATATATATATATATATATATATATATATATATATATATATATATATATATATATATATATATATATATATATATATTGAACTCTATTGGAAAAAAAAGTCTTTCTAATCCATTATATTTTTATTTAAAAGTCGCAAGAAAATATGTCAATTAGTTTTATTGATTTATATATATATTTTTTTTGCTATGAAAGTATAATGTGATTAATTAAATACAAGTCACTGGCAAGTATTTAAATAATAAGTTATATATATATATATATATATATATATATATATATATATATATATATATATATATATATATATATATATATATATATATATATATATATATATATATGTGTGTGTGTGTGTATATCACGAAAATAAACACGTGATTAAGAATGTGACAATGTCAGACCACGGAGGAAATTGAAACAGGAATTTCCTTAAGTACTTTCGTATATTAAATACATCTTCAGAAGGAATTATATATAATATATATATATATATATATATATATATATATATATATATATATATATATATATATATATATATATATATATATATATATATATATATATATATAATTCAGATGGATATTATTGAGGATTTGTGGCCATACATCTTTAGCGAAAAAATTCGAATTTCCAAAATACACAATTGCTAAAGTTTTTCATATACTGCTGATTGTGATTGTGATTGTGATTGTGATTGTGATTTGATTGTGGTCAGATCTTCCCACAATGCACATATCAGCAAGATTTTCAATCCAGCTTGGGCGTTTTTCTTTAAAAAAATTTTTTATTAAGAAATCATTTCAAAACAAAAAAAAAATCCTAAAGTAAAATAAATTCATAACACCAAATTCATGCTACTGTATTTATTTTGTACTATTATTATTTAGAAACATAAAATAGAAATTTCCTCTAATTCAATTATGTAACTTTCTCTGTTTTTTTCCCAATGATATACTATTTAAATCTCTTTACAGTAACATTTGTTAAAAAAAATTATTTTTTATTTATTTTGTAAACAGTTTTTAAGTAACCAACCATATATGTCTTAAGGCTACATTTTCAGAAGTAGTATAAATCTGAACACATTGTTCTAGAGTAGACTAATAGACCTCTATAAGCTTATCTTGAGGTTATCTTGAGATGATTTCGGGGCTTTTTTAGTGTCCCCGCGGCCCGATCCTCGACCAGGCCTCCACCCCCAGGAAGCAGCCCGTGACAGCTGACTAACTCCCAGGTACCTATTTACTGCTAGGTAACAGGGGCATTCAGGGTGAAAGAAACTTTGCCCATTTGCTTCTGCCTCGTGCGGGAATCGAACCGCGCCACAGAATTACGAATCCTGCGCGCTATCCACCAGGCTACGAGGTCCCTAATCTAGCTTGCTCAGAGGAACTGCTGACGGCTTTTTTTTTTTTTTGCTATGTTCGTGATCGTGTAGGCTGTGGTGTCTGGGCTCATATTTGTCGCGTGTTAAATATAGCTGTGTGTCTTCTGTGGGAGGAAGTGTGTGAGTGTGTTCTGCTAATCTCGAACTGTCGCCATGGCCGGTCGGCCGAGCGGACAGCACGCTGGACTTGTGATCCTGTGGTCCTGGGTTCGATCCCAGGCGCCGGCGAGAAACAATGGGCAGAGTTTCTTTCACCCTATGCCCCTGTTACCTAGCAGTAAAATAGGTAGCTGGGTGTTAGTCAGCTGTCACGGGCTGCTTCCTGGGGGTGGAGGCCTGGTCGAGGACCGGGCCGCGGGGACACTAAAGCCCCGAAATCATCTCAAGATAACCTCAAGATATGGCAATTGAGGGTGAATCAGTCGCCAAGACGCCTTTCGAGCTTACAGTAAGTGGGAGATTAGACCCAGTTTTATGAGAAAGTGAAAACTAACTCCAAACTCTTTTATGGAACAGCTAATTCAACACATTATAGTCGGGAGTCATTGCACTGGGGACAACAGACAACGATAAGGTGGGGTTCAGGAGCTTAAGCTCATCCAAAACTAATAGAAATAGGTAAAAAAAAAAACGCAGCCAGATCAAAGCTAAACATAATGGGGAGAGTGAGATATCAAGACATATATATCAGGTTATCGTACTACAAAACCACCAGCTATCTGATTTTTGGATATATTAAAATCTTCTTAATTTCACTTAACCTCGTCTATCTATCTAGTCTAACCTATCCTAGCTTCACCTCAAGTAGCCTAAGCTAATCTAGCATAGCTTAACCTAATCTAACCTCTCCTAGCCTCACCTAATGTAGTCTAGCCTAATCTAAGCTAGCCCAACCTATCCAAACCTCACCTAATGTAGCCTAACTTAAGGTACTCGACAACCTACTACTCCTAAGCTATCCTAATCCAATCAACCTCTGGAGGGGTTCTTAAGACCTATCAACCTCTGGAGGGGTTCTTAAGGCCTATCAGCCTCTGGAGGGTTCTTAAGGCCTATCAACCTCTGGAGGGTTCTTAAGGCCTATCAACCTCTGGAGGGTTCTTAAGGCCTATCAACCTCTGGAAGGTTCTTAAGGGCTATCAACCTCTGGAAGGTTCTTAAGGCCTATCAACCTCTGGAAGGTTCTTAAGGGCTATCAACCTCTGGAAGGTTCTTAAGGCCTATCAACCTCTGGAGGGTTCTTAAGGCCTATCAACCTCTGGAGGGTTCTTAAGGCCTATCAACCTCTGGAGGGTTCTTAAGGCCTATCAACCTCTGGAAGGTTCTTAAGGGCTATCAACCTCTGGAGGGGTTCTTAAGGCCTATCAGCCTCTGGAGGGTTCTTAAGACCTATCAACCTCTGGAGGGTTCTTAAGGCCTATCAACCTCTGGAGGGGTTCTTAAGGCCTATCAGCCTCTGGAGGGTTCTTAAGACCTATCAACCTCTGGAGGGTTCTTAAGGCCTATCAACCTCTGGAAGGTTCTTAAGGGCTATCAACCTCTGGAAGATTATCAAGGCCACCAATAATACCCTAAGCAACTGGCAAGATTAATTTACATCCTCCAAGATTACAGTAAACTCAGTGGAGAATATACCTTGCAGTGTACATATCCTGTGTACGATTTGACTGAACCACTTAAGAGGCTCGAACTGGTTCCTTAGTTCTAGCCAGAGAAAACAATAAAGGAAAAGTTAAATTCAAATCAGTTCCAAGAATTCCTTCCCCCCCCCCCCTTTATTCATGGGCAATTGGAATGATGTTTAAGATGTTAAACAACGCATCTTGCAAGACTGCGAACTCACACCTCAAATCCCCGATGAACGTTTAGGCTGTTAAAGCAGCCAGTCTTCGTAAGATTTTCCAACGTCGAGTAGATGGTCAATTTAATGTGCCCTTATCCTAACCTACCAGAGGATTCACGAACAGAAAACGGGACAGTAGGTCAATTTCACAAGCCGCTACTATTTTCTAGTACAACAATTTTTGGCCGTAGGTAAAAGTATACGTCAAAATGCGACGTGCTAACAGGAGAACAAGCAACTGAATTTGTTTAGGTTAAAAACGGTTAAATTCTTCCAACACAGATAACTTAAATGAACTTATAACTTGAATTGTACATTTATTTGTACATTCCTAACTCAAGTTTACATATAGTTACAGTTTATTATCTAAGAGAAAAATCGTAAGAATAGCCTAGCCCGTTGACCAGACCACACACTAGAAGGTGAAGGGACGACGACGTTTTGGTCCGTCCTGGACCATTCTCAAGTTGATTGTGAGAATGGATGGACCATTCTCACAATCGACTTGAGAATGGTCCAGGACGGACCGAAACGTCGTCGTCCCTTCACCTTCTAGTGTGTGGTCTGATCAACATACTTTAGCCACGTTATTGTGACTCATCGCCAGCCTAGCCCGTATTCATTCTAATTCAATACTGCATAATCTCTAATTTTACAATATTTGTAAAATTAATACTATATTAATTAATTTACTATATGTGTCTGTGATTAGTATAAATGGTAATATTTGTGGCTTGAGTGAATAGGTATTAATGCCTTAAAATAAAGACTAGGAAATTACAAACCAAAATTGATTTGCTTGAAAAATTTCAACTAGAACTTTATTTATTAGGCACATCTTCATGTTGTTTTTTGTTTTGTTTTGAAATGATTCAAGTTACCAAACGGGATGATCAATTTGGCTGTCGTTACTTGTTTTAAATGTACTTCCCTTGTTTATATATATTTTGAAGCCTTTGGTTTTATTTTGAAGCCTATGGTTTTATTTTGAAGCCTATGGTTTTATTTTGAAGCCTCTGGTTTTATTTTGAAGCCTCTGGTTTTATTTTGAAGCCTATGGTTTTATTTTGAAGCCTCTGGTTTTATTTTGAAGCCTATGGTTTTATTTTGAAGCCTCTGGTTTTATTTTGAAGCCTCTGGTTTTATTTTGAAGCCTCTGGTTTTATTTTGAAGCCTATGGTTTTATTTTGAAGCCTATGGTTTTATTTTGAAGCCTCTGGTTTTATTTTGAAGCCTATGGTTTTATTTTGAAGTCTATGGTTTTATTTTGAAGCCTATGGTTTTATTTTGAAGTCTATGGTTTTATTTTGAAGCCTCTGGTTTTATTTTGAAGCCTCTGGTTTTATTTTGAAGCCTATGGTTTTATTTTGAAGCCTATGGTTTTATTTTGAAGCCTCTGGTTTTATTTTGAAGCCTATGGTTTTATTTTGAAGTCTATGGTTTTATTTTGAAGCCTATGGTTTTATTTTGAAGTCTATGGTTTTATTTTGAAGCCTATGGTTTTATTTTGAAGCCTCTGGTTTTATTTTGAAGCCTCTGGTTTTATTTTGAAGCCTCTGGTTTTATTTTGAAGTCTATGGTTTTATTTTGAAGCCTATGGTTTTATTTTGAAGTCTATGGTTTTATTTTGAAGCCTATGGTTTTATTTTGAAGCCTCTGGTTATATTTTGAAGCCTCTGGTTTTATTTTGAAGCTTCTGGTTTTATTTTGAAGATTCTGGTTTTATTTTGAAGCCTCTGGTTTATTTTGAAGCTTATAGTTTTATTTTGAAGCCTCTGAGTTAATTCTGAAGCCTCTGGTTTAAACAACAGAGGAGTCTATTTAGAAAAGCCTCATCACCAACCCCTCAGCTGCTGCATGGTTCCTGGTGTTTGCAAAATAAAGTTGAAAATATCGAACTAATATAAAAAAATTGTCTATACAGTATACCTCGGTCATAAAAGTATTTGTGTGTACGTCTGGTACCATACTACTTGTGAAGGAGGAAATGTATATGTTTATCTCTCAGAATGTTTGGTAATATGTTTATTGTTTGTGATGTGTGTCTATGTATGCATTAACACGATGTACTGAACGGGGTGAGAATAGCTTGAGCTACCTCATCCCTTTGTGTGTATTTTACATCAATAAACTTATTTCAATTTCAATTTCAATATCAAAGACCGCCTGGTCTCTGGCGGGCGCTCCGGTGAACCCTTCCCGTAGAGTACAGCAAACTGCCCTCGGGGAGATCAGTCGATGTCCCTACACACAGGAAAACCTCCCAACTTTGAAGATAGACACATAGAACCCGAATGGGAGGGCGGGCGGTTAAGCCGCCGGCTACGTGGAACGAATGTAGTATTATCTCCTTGTCAGCCAAAGTATATATGCCCTTTATATTGTGTATTATTTAATAAAGAGAGAGAGAAAAAAGAATATTGTTTCTTCATATAATTCAGTCAGCAGAACAAGTCCATCTGGAAATTTGAGTGTGAAACATTGTTATTGTTTGGCGAGGATACAAATAAACAAATTATCCCAGAAACAAGTACAGGTAATGAACTGGCAGAGGGGGCGGGGGGGGGGGATTGGGGGAAGGCTGGAACATGAGTTAGGATCAATGTAGACATATGCACACACACACACACACACACACACACACACACACACACACACACACACACACACACACACACACACACACACACACACACACACACACACACATGTATGTATGTGTGTACATGTGGGTATACACACAGTAGGCTCAGGAATCTGTACACCAGTTGATTGACGGTTGAGAGGCGGGACCGAAGAGCCAGAGCTCAACCCCCGCAAGCACAACTAGGTGAGTACACACACACACACACACACACACACACACACACACACACACACACACACACACACACACACACACACACACACACACATTAAGCTTCCTAACTTGCATTCCTTGGTCTCCCCCTCTTCCTCCTCCTCCCCCTCTTCCTCCTCCCCCCTCTTCCTCCTCCCCTCCCCCCTCCTCCTTCCCCTTCCCCTCCCCAGGGGCCCAACACCACCCCCCTCCCCCTGGTGGCCAGGGGAAACACCACTAAACGTCCTGATCGCTTCTTCACCAGCCAATTGATGACTGTGGAACTGTATAAAAGATACTTTTTCTTTATTTTTCCTTTCTCTTGTGGCCAACACATGTGGGACACGCGCGTGTTTGCGTGTGTGTGCGTGTGTGTGTGCGTGTGTGTGTGTGTGTGTGGGTGTGGGGGGAGGGGTTGAGTGCTAATGTGTAAGGGGGAAAAATGAGTGTGTAAAGACTGAAGAGGAATGCTGTTTCACAAAATCTCAAGGTAGTGGGGGGGGGAGAGGTGGTAGGGGGGGGGGGTAGATAAGGATCAATATTGCAAGGAGGTCAATAGATCTCTGAAGACTATAGTGTTGACCCTATGTCAGTAAATGAGGGGGCTTTACGTACCACTATACGGACTCGACAGAGGTCAATATGAAGACCTTTAGAGGTCAATACATTGATACCACAGAGGTCAACACAGGTGCCTCCTAAGGTCACTATATGAAAACCCCCCCCCCCCAAAAAAAAAAATATGAAAATTTTAATCTTACAAGATCACAAGATTATCTTCCAGCCAGCGTGGAAGATTCCTTTCAGCTACGTTGTAAGACTTATGTTAAACTGGTCTACATAAGAACAAAGGTAACTGCAGAAGGCCTATTGGCCCATACGAGGCAGCTCCTATCTATAACCACCCAATCCCACTCATACATGTACCACATGTACCCATTTCTTACAAGTTTAGATTGAAAACAAAAGCACAATGTATATGTAAAAAACATTTGTCATTGTTAGAGTGACTATATGACACCGAACACATAGGGAGATACTATATGACACCGAACACATAGGGAGATACTATATGACACCGGACACATAGGGAGATACCTGAAATTGTGTCTCTTCGGCATCTAGTTCAACCATCAAGGATCAAGGATCACTCCCATCAACTAACAGCCTCTTTAACATCAACCCATCAATTCACGGACCCGAGTTGAGTAAAATACAAATATTTATTTAGATAAAGTACATACGTACATACATACATACATACATACATACATACATACATACATACATACATACATACATACATACATACATACATACATACATACATACATACAGGGTAAG
>NC_091223.1:15848091-15855591 GCF_040958095.1 Procambarus clarkii | reverse complement strand
GATATCTGCGGGTACTTTAGGGTGCGTGTGGGTACACGAGGGTACGTGTGGGTATCCGCGGGTAGTTTAGGGTGCGTGTGGGTGCATGAGGGGTACGTATGGGTATCTGCGGGTAGTTTAGGTTGCGTGTGGGTACACGAGCGTACATGTGGGTATCTGCGGGTACCTGAGGATAGATGAACGTACATGACACTCCATAACGACACATAAGAACACATACGGTGAACAGAAACCAAGAGAAAGGTAAAAAAAATACATTGGAAAACAAAGCGATAACATATCAACAGAGAACAGCTGAGCGCAGGCGATGAGTCACAATAACGTGGCTAAAGTATGTTGACCAGACCACACACTAGAAGGTGAAGGGACGACGACGTTTCGCTCCGTCCTGGACCATTCTCACAATCGACTTGAGAATGGTCCAGGACGGACCGAAACGTCGTCGTCCCTTCACCTTCTGGTGAACAACAGCTGAACGCCTAACTGCGCATATGAGGTCTGGATATAGAGGACCTCAAGGCTCTCTTCCCACTCTCCTCTCAGCCAGACAACCAGAATAACGATTAATTGATTGATTGATGAAGATTAAGCCACCCAAAAGGTGGCACGGGCATGAATAGCCCGTAAGTGGTGGCCCTTTTGAGCCATTACCAGTATCAATAGATGATACTGGAGATCTGTGGAGGTGCGACTGCACCCTGCGTGACGGGAGATGTCTCCCGTGCAGAATAACGCTTGATAGAGCGATATTAGAGTGACAGAGTGAGAGGAAGGTAGAATGAGGTGGAGACCATCATCCTCCACACTAAGTATAACTCCTTTTCAACTCTTCTTGTTAGTGGTAGATACGATTGAGTATCCCTTACTTACGATGACGTCTTGGGGGCGTCACTCACACCCACTTGCGTCTTGGAGGCGTCACTCACACCCACTTGCGTCTTGGAGGCGTCACTCACACCCACTTGCGTCTTGGAGGCGGCACTCACACCCACTTGCGTCTTGGAGGCGTCACTCACACCCACTTGCGTCTTGAGGGGCGTCACTCACACCCACTTGCGTCTTGGAGGCGTCACTCACACCCACTTGCGTCTTGGAGGCGGCACTCACACCCACTTGCGTCTTGGAGGCGTCACTCACACCCACTTGCGTCTTGAGGGGCGTCACTCACACCCACTTGCGTCTTGGAGGCGTCACTCACACCCACTTGCGTCTGGGAGGCGGCACTCACACCCACTTGCGTCTTGGAGGCGGCACTCACACCCACTTGCGTCTTGGAGGCGTCACTCACACCCACTTGCGTCTTGAGGGGCGTCACTCACACCCACTTGCGTCTTGGAGGCGTCACTCACACCCACTTGCGTCTTGGAGGCGTCACTCACACCCACTTGCGTCTTGGAGCCGACACTCACTCAAGTAACTCAAACAAAGGGAACAATTGGCACTGGCTCCACCCCCCCCCCCTATATACTCCTGTGCCGGCTGCTGGCACCAACAGCCGCTGCGACCAATATCTCGGCTGACCACGCTGGTACTGTTGTGGTTACTGGCATTAGGACGGCCCAATGTTAAATACCCGGTAGACACAACATTGAGAAAAACTCTACTTTGGTAGAATTAGCTCACACAGGCTGCAGGTGGAGACTCCCCCCCACCCCCCGTACTCACCTGATTGGGCTTGTGGTGGGGGGGGGAGGTGTTGGGCTTCGGCTCTTTGGTCCCGCCTCTCAACTGTCAGTCAACTGGTGTACAGGTTCCTGAGCCTACTGGAGCTCTTATCATATCTACATTTGAAACTGTGTATGGAGTCAGCCTCCACCACATCACTGCTTAATGTATTCCATTTACTAACTACTCTGACACTGAAAAAGTTCAGTTTAATGTCCCTGTGGCTCATTTTAGTACTCAGTCTCCACCTGTCTCCCCTAGTGTCCCCCCCTTGTGTTAAATAATCCACCAATATCTACTCTTTTAATCCTCCCCCCACCCCCCTTTAAGGTAGCTTTCGTGAATCCCTTAAACCTTAAACTGTCACTATATCATGTTGAACACCATTAAGGTGGGTTTTTCTCCACCCTTTAAAATTTAAGTCACTACACTTTGGGAGGTTTTTAACACATTAATCAACTTAGCGTTTGTGGATCACTTAAAAAATTAATACAAAATTACCATATAAGTCTTGACACCATCCGAAATAACAACTAGAGTATTTTACAGATGGTTTAATAATACATCAAATTCAACGTTTTCCCCCAGCAACTAAAGAGTTGTCAAACGAGACACTGAATCCATCCTTCTCCCCTCTCGAAAAAAGAATCATATGAGTGACTTGCAATAACGACCTTTAAGCGTCCCCCCTTCCTTCCCCTACTCCCCCTTCCCATACCCCCCCTTCCCCTACCCCCCCTTCCCATACCCCCCCTTCCCCCCTTCCCCTATACCCCCCCCCCTCCCCTTTTTCTATTTTTTTGTGTTTCATTTTGTCTTGCTTGGGCTCGATAATTTACGATCGTGTTACTAAAGTTTTACGACTGGTTGCCCTGTCGAAATGTATATTGTTGGTTGGTTGAGTGACTTGACGATTGTATTTCTTGGGAGGAGAAGAAGGAGCAGGAGGAGGAGAATGTGTTTACGAATATGTGGAGGAGGGGAAAGTGGGGGTGGGGTGGGGGGGTGTTTCCAATCTGTGTTTTTTTTTTTTGTTCAGAATGGGATTATACCTTTCACATTCCGAAGAACTTCTCTTTCTTCTTTCCTGGTCTTAAGTTTCCCGAAGAAGGCATTGGAGTTTTGTGTTTCTTGTTTTTTTAAGCTGTTGTGTATATGTGTATTATACTACTGTTCATTCAGTCCATCTTAAGTTTACGTGGGTCATTTCACTCCTATATGAGCCATTCCACTCCCACATGGGCCATTCCACTCCTATATGGGCCATTCCACTGTGTGCTCCTGTACCTCTCTCTTTCTCTCTCTCTCTCTCTCTCTCTCTCTCTCTCTCTCTCTCTCTCTCTCTCTCTCTCTCTCTCTCTCTCTCTCTCTCACACACACACACACACACACACACACACACACACACACACACACAGGACCAAAGACCTGTAGGCGGGACCAAAGAGCCAAAGCTCAACCCACGCAAGCACAAATAGGTGAGTACACACACACACACACACACACACACACACACACACACACACACACACACACACACACACACACACACACGCAAGAAGCCGCAGAATACCTGATCTTAATCTCTAAGATACTAATGCTTCTTTTTGAGACAAGAAGAGTTATTTTAGTGCGCGCTCCCTTGAAATTCACAGGAAATAATGACTTAGAACTTACGAAAATTAACAGATGAATCTTACGGGAATTAAGTACACCTTCCGGTGTCATAGGGCTATTGGATCAATATTTTGTGATTAGAGGAGACGTAATTATAAATTCATTACAAATGACCAGTTACTGTTTATATAATCAACACTCTCTCATTGGTTTTTGGTGGTGGTGACCTTCCATGAATGGTAATGTTCTCTACCATGAATGGTATTGTCCCTTTTCCATGAATGGGGTTGTCTCTTTTCCATGAATGGGGTTGTCTCTTTTCCATGAATGCGGTTGTCTCTTTTCCATGAAAGGGGTTGTCTCTTTTCCATGAATGGGGTTGTCTCTTTTCCATGAATGGGGTTGTCCCTTTTCCATGAATGGGGTTGTCTCTTTTCCATGAAAGGGTTTGTCTCTTTTCCATTAAAGGGGTTGTCTCTTTTCCATGAATGGGGTTGTCCCTTTTCCATGAATGGGGTTGTCCCTTTTCCATGAATGGGGTTGTCTCTTTTCCATGAATGGGGTTGTCTCTTTTCCATGAATGGGGTTGTTTTACAGCACTTAAAAAAAAACTGTTTTTCCTTACAAACTTCAAAATAAATTCCAGGAAAAAATATCATTAATACATAAAATTGCGAGCAAACATAATGCATGATTTTATACACAAAATATTTATTTTTCGCTGTATTCCAGTTGACATATTGGCTACAGTACTGCTTTCAGAAATACTCTTGTAAACCGGATCTTGCTTCTAGGGTCATTTACATGGATGTCACTGTATCAATTGATCGTCTGACTTAAGTAAGACCTAGACGATCTACGGTGCGGTGGTCACGGTACTGTGTACGGTTATTAACCAATTGCCGCGTAACGTAGTGGAGGTGGGGTCCCTCGATTGTTTCAAGCGCGGGTTGGACAAGTATATGAGTGGGATTGGGTGGTTATAGATAGGAGCTGCCTCGTATGGGCCAATAGGCCTTCTGCAGTTACCTTTGTTCTTATGTTCTTATGTTAGGGGGGGGGTGATCCTGTACGTCATAGGTTCGAATCCTGGCCGGGACATATAGAATTCTTTACCACACACTAGAAGGTGAATGGACGACGACGTTTCGGTCCGTCTTGGACCATTCTCAAGTCGATTGTGGTTCGACTTAAATTATTACACCATCTTCGGAAGTGGCTTGACCTTTATTATATAATGAGAAGAGTGAATGAGACAGTGAGAGTCTGTACACACACTGAATGTCTATGATCTTTCTTTCGAGTGTCTGAATTAAGCTTGTGGTGTTCTGGGAAGACGATAGGAGGAGGTGGCATAGCGGCTCGAGGCTGGCTGTGGCGGGCCAGGCATAGCGTGCATATTGCGATGTAGACGGGCGCAAAGGTAGCTATGCCCTTTACTGCTGTGTCGGATTCCTTGGTATCCCAGGGGCGTCGAGAGTTCCCACGTGTGAAGGCCATTCATTCACGTGTGTGTGTGTGTGTGTGTGTGTGTGTGTGTGTGTGTGTGTGTGTGTGTGTGTGTGTGTGTGTGTGTGTGTGTGTGTGTAGAGACGATGTAGTAGTAGTAGTAGTAGTATGAGAGGCGTTTGACCACGTGGTGGCTTTGTTTACATCGGGCCGCGCGCATGCGCTGAAATGTCGCTCGTTTGTGAGATTTCCCGCGAATTTTGGGTAGTGGATGAGAGTGGAGGGTGGAATGGATCCAGCCGTCCATCCTATCCTCTGCCGGCTGTGGCTCTCTGTACTGCGTTCTGGTGGAGTAGTGCTGCTGGTAGTTAGTTGATGCTGCCACTAATCCACTGTGGGAGAGAATAACTAGGTCATAACTCTGTGGTGGAGTAGTGATTGATGAAGATTAAGCCATCCAAAAGATGGCACGGGCATGAATAGCCCGTAAGTGGTGGCCCTTTTGAGCCATTACCAGTATCAAGAGCTGATACTGGAGATCTGTGGAGTGGTGGGTCACTAACCCATTCTGAAAACAGCAACGGGGTTACTCTCTGTGAGATTGATTGATAAAGATTAAGCCACCCAAGAGGTGGCACGGGCATGAATAGCCCGTAAACTCTATGAGAGGAAGTGGCTCAGTATAACCCACTGTGGAGACGATTGATTGATTGATTGATAAAGATTAAGCCACCCAAGAGGTGGCACGGGCATGAATAGCCCGTAAACTCTATGAGAGGAAGTGGCTCAGTATAACCTACTGTGGAGACGATTGATTGATTGATTGATGAAGATTAAGCCACCCAAAAGGTGGCACGGGCATGAATAGCCCGTAAGTGGTGGCCCTTTTGAGCCATTACCAGTATCAAGAGCTGATACTGGAGATCTGTGGAGGTGCGACTGCACCCTGCGTGACGGGAGATGTCTCCCGTCTACTGTGGAGACAGCATCTAGGTCACAATAATTCTCTGAAGAAAAAGTGACTCTCCATCACGCTCGGGAAGAGCATGTGGACTTAGGAGAGCACCTTGGCCATTATATAAGAGGAGGAACGTAGACAATTTACATACCGCAGAGTCTATCACAGATTAAGAAAATAACTGGAGATTAGAGTGATGCACAAGATGTGTAGTGACCACAACACAGCTGTTGCGACAACATCCAGATCTGCAAGTTGGCACAAGACTTCAACCAACTACGAACCAGTACTTCGGGCTCACCATAGCCCGTGCTACTTGGAACTTTGTTCCAAGTAGCGAATCTTTAACAAAAACAACAATACCAACCACTTATTTTGACGAGAGAGGAGCAGTAGACAAAAAGAAAAAAAACACAGAAGTGCATTCACATCGCGGGCTAGATTCACGAAGCAGTTACGCAAGCACTTACGAACCTGTTCATCTTTTCTGAATCTTTGGCGGCTTTGTTTACAATTATTAAACAGTTAATGAGCTCCGAAGCACCAGGAGGCTGTTTATAACAATAACAACAGTTGATTGGCAAGTTTTCATGTTTGTAAACTGTTTAATAAATGTAACCAAAGCCGTCAAAGATTGAGGAAAGATGTACACGTACACACACACACACACACACACACACACACACACACACACACACACACACACACACACACACACACACACACACACACACACACACACAGGAAGCAGCCCGTAGTAGCTGTCTAACTCCCAAGTACCTATTTACTGCTAGGTGAACAAGGCCATCAGGGTGAAAGAAACGCTGCCCAAATGTTTCTGCCGCCGCCGGGGCAGAAACCCCCGCCGCTGCCGTGTTCGATCTCTGACAGCGGGGATCGAACACGGACCCTTAGAACTACGAATCCTGAGCGCTGTCCACTCAACCGTCAGGCCCCCCTAATATATATATATATGTGTGTGTGTGTGTGTGTGTGTGTGTGTGTTTGTGTGTGTGTGTGTGTGTTTGTGTGTGTGTGTGTGTGTTTGTGTGTGTGTGTGTGTTTGTGTGTGTGTGTGTGTGTGTGTGTGTGTGTGTGTGTGTGTGTGTGTGTTTGTGTGTGTGTGTGTGTATGTGTACTTACACAATTGTGTTTCCTGTACTGAAGACCTTTCCAGCTGTCCTATCAACTGCTTTGTTTGTTTGTTTGTTTGTTGTTGTTACTACTGGTTGTTGGCGCCCGTGAGACAGCTGCGAGAGGTCAGCTGAGGCAGGTGTTATACGAGCAGTTAGGAGTCATGCCCGGCTCCTCTCTCTGATTGGTGGTTACGGCTCACCCCGCGGCTCCTGATTGGTCCTAGCTGGAAAGTGTGTGTTGTCGAGGTGTATGAGTTTGTTTACAAACACATCAGTTTCTCTTATGTCCGCGTGTGTGTCGGTCAGTGTCGTGTCTCCTATTTGTCCGCTAGTGTCCCCCTATTTGTCCACTAGTGTCCCCCTATTTGTCCACTAGTGTCCCCTATTTGTCCACTAGTGTCCTCTATTTGTCCACTAGTGTCTCCTATTTGTCCACTAGTGTCTCCTATTTGTCCACTAGTGTCCCCTATTTGTCCACTAGTGTCCCCCTATTTGTCCACTAGTGTCCCCTATTTGTCCACTAGTGTCCCCTATTTGTCCGCTAGTGTCCTCTATTTGTCCGCTAGTGTCCCCTATTTGTCCGCTAGTGTCCCCTATTTGTCCACTAGTGTCCCCTATTTGTCCACTAGTGTCCCCTATTTGTCCCTAGTGTCCCTATGTCCACTAGTGTCCCCT